>NC_028644.1:2302545-2311789 GCF_001406875.1 Solanum pennellii | reverse complement strand
CTTTTTAGTAAAATAAGTTAGAAAGTTGGGAATAATTAGGATAAGATTAACAAATTTGAAATCTTTAGGATTTATCTTTTCTTTTCTTTTTCTTTACATTTTCATAATATTTTCTATAGTATTATTATTTTTAAACTAAATAATTAACAAATAACTTAAATTCCCAACTTCTATTTATCAATTTTTTTATTAAACTATAATTGATCTTATTAGTTTTATTAATTTACAATTTATTATTATTATTTTATTTTATTTTAAATATAACCTTTTTAATAAAAAAAATAAAAATTGGTGTTTGACTCTTTATATTTTGGTAAAAAATTAGGTGTTCACAGACAGTTCACTCGATTCTAAATTAGTGGATAGCAAGTAAAGCAACCATTTAAAATACTCCACGTGGCATCTGAGGTGGAAATTTGCCCCTTCAAAAGTCATTTATGAATTATGATCCAATCAAATTTACTAAAAATTATTTAAATTATTTTTTGCATTAAATAGGATATTACTTTATTTTATTTTATTTCCAATAAATATATTTCTCATTATAGTGTAAAAGATGTCGTGATATGTGTAATCTAAGTCGTTCAGAAATATTATTGGAAATAATATTTTTATCTTCATAAGATAAAAGTGAAATTACATACATTATAATTTCTTTAAACTCTATCAATGAAATAATCCTGAATATATTATTATAATTGTTATTATAGAAAAAGATGTGAAACTCTAATTGGAGTATGATAAGTCAATATGTCACCATTTGTATTTTAAGTTTTCAAATCAAATTTTCCATTAGGTTAAAGTAGGCAAAACGAGATCAGTCGCAACTTAGTAGTCGAAGTCTAGAATGATTTTTTTTCTTATTTGTAACGTTAGATAGAATTATTTGGTATCACATATAACGAAAAGATGACATACATTTCATAAAATTAATCGAAATACGCATAAACTAGTTCAAACATCACAATTTCTCAAAAAAAAAACTAAAAAAAAAAACAAGATTAGGCATGGCATGTGACATACTCACTTATACACACCCTTTGCTAGAGTCAAGACCTTGATATATAAAACTATTTAATAAAAAATGTCAAATATAATTTTTTTCCATAGTCAACTAATTCTTTAAAATAAAAAAAAAACATTGTCAAATAATTAAAGTGAATAATTAGCAAAAATAAATAAATAATACTCTATATAAATAGGTGTATGTATGTACAAAGAATACTCAAGGTCCGTTAATGGTGGAATTGAGCTGTTTTAGAGAAGAAATTTTCTCAATTACTGAAAAGGGGTTCTAAAATTGTTTGTTTTGAAGCCAAATCCTTCTTCAATTTCTTCATTTTTATCATTTTTTTTCGTCTCTGTTGCTGAAGAAATTCAACAGTTAACTGTGGAATTGAGCTGTTTCAGTGAAGAAATTTCTCATTTATGAAAAAGGGGTTTCGAAATTGTTTGTTTGAAATCGAACCCATCTCCATTTTCTTCTTTTTGATCTTGTTTTTGTCTCTGTTATTGAAGAAAATCCAATTCCAGTGACGAAATTTCTCATTTCTGAAAGGGGTTTTTTGCAGTTTTTGTGAAATTTATCCTTTTTTTTGGTCTTTGGTGTGCTGAAGAAAGTTGGAAAAAAAATGAAATTCAACACAGATGATATGGAGTGGCCTACTTTTTTGGATGAATATGAAAAACTTGTTTTTCGAATGACTATTCCCAGGTTAGCCTCTTCAATATTCATCGAAATTCTCCGGGGTTCGTTTGATCTTGGATATTTGGAAAAAAATATAGTAATTTTTGGTTTCAAATTGAAAAACGATATTTGAAATTTGAAGTTGTGTTTGACCATGAAAACGAACTGGAGTTGGTTTTGAATGAGTAATTTGGAGTAAAAATAACAATCTTTTTGGTGTTTTTTCATATTCTTGAATTTGATAATTTTCCATTTTTGTTTGAACAACTGCTTTTTCTGATTAGTCTCTGTGAATTCTACTGCAGGGTAATGATTGATAACGCTAGTTCTTCAAATGCCACCCTTGTTAAGGTAATACGCCTTTGTTGTGATCTTGGAATGTTTTCTATTGAGTTACCTTCGATTTTCAACTAGTCGAGGATGAGTTTGTTTGAGTTAATTTGTTAAATGGTCATTCAACTAAACGTTATTATGTCAGAAAGCGACTATTAAGATAATAACTATACATTGTGTGGACATATGAGAAATCAATATGAGTTTAATTGTAGTCCGTTTTACCACTAATTGTCAAGTTAGCATACCCTTGTTTTCATTCGGATTAAGAATAAAAGTTACATAGGTGAAGGATTTATGTGAAATAATAGTTAAATCCATCTTAAGTAGTACTAACTAATCTTTACGAATTTGATATCGTGATCATGTACAGATAGATAGTGCGAGGAAACATGGGATTCTTCTTGAAGCAGTTCAAGTTCTAACAGATTTGAACCTTTCAATAAAGAAAGCTTACGTCTCTTGTGATGGGCGGTGGTTTATGGATGGTGAGTTGCTCAATTCGTTCGACGTTTTGGTTTGAGAGGATTTTTAGTGAATGTTTTATTGATTCTTTGACATTTGAATTCATTTTGATCTGCAGTTTTTCATGTTACTGACTTGGATGGAAACAAGTTGACGGACAAAGGATTCATCAGTTACATCGAACAGGTATATAGTTTATCATTTTAACAGTAATTCCGCTACATGGATCCTTTATTTGCCTTGATATCAATTTTCATGACATGCCCGGGTATGGCTACTTAATGGAGGTTTTTCAAAGTATACTAAGATTACCATATTTGTTTGACGTAAAATATGAAGATACTTGAGGAGTTTTTATACTAAATCCGAACTTTTTGCTAATGTTAAACAGTCACTTGGGACGATTCATTATGCAAGTTCAAAGAGCTATAATGGCTTGACAGCTCTGGAACTAACTGGAACGGATCGAATTGGGCTTTTATCGGAAGTCTTTGCTGTACTGTCAGATTTACAGTGCAATGTAGTTGAAGCTAAAATGTGGACTCACAATGGTCGTATTGCCTCCCTAATACATATAAAGGAAAGCCAGTCGGGGTACCCAATTGAGGACTCGCAGAAGATTGACAGAATTGAAGCCCGTTTAAGGAGCGTGCTTAAGGGGGATAATGATGTTCGAAGTGCTGAAACATCAGTGTCTATGGCTGTCACGCATACAGAAAGAAGACTTCACCAAATGATGTTTGCAGACCGTGATTATGAAAGAAAGCCAGTGATTAGGACTAGCAACGATACCCCGATTGTATCGGTGTTGAACTGCTTGGAAAAGGGTTACTCCGTGGTAAATATTCAGTGCAAAGACCGAACTAAACTTCTATTTGATGTCGTTTGCACGTTAACAGACATGCAGTATGTTGTGTTCCATGCCACAATTGATTCAGCTGGGGACAGGGCATACTTGGTATATTCCTTTACTTACTTGTCTCGCGTCTTAGGCATAATACGTAACGCGCACTCAAACTTGGCCTGGACTGATAAGTAAGCACTCCAACTTTGAGTATGCACATGTAGACACCGTGGGGACGAGTTGGGAGTGTTTCGTTGTCAAATTGAGACAAAGTTGAGGTGTCCAATGTGCATATTCAGAGTTGGAGTGCTTCCGGTTGAAGCCAAGTTTGAGCGTTTGTTTATATTCAGATTTGGAGTGCTTCCGGTTGAGGCCAAGTTTGAGTGTTTGTTTATGTACTATGCCTTTTCTTAATAATATTCAGTAATATGCATTTGCTCATGTTTTTATATATCTCGTCTCAGGAATTCTTCATTAGGCATACAGATGGAATCCCTATTAGTTCAGATGCTGAAAAGCAACGCGTGATTCTATGTCTACAAGCTGCTATTGAAAGAAGAGCATCCGAGGTATTCGTCTGCTTCTCTCTTTTACTATGTGAAAAGAAACGTTTTAACTATACCTTTCGTAAAGACTGTTTAGAATATTCTTCCAACATAGTACTCCAATTCTGATCACAGGGAGTGAGACTAGAACTATCCACAGAAGACAAACAAGGCTTATTGGCCGATGTAACTAGAACATTCCGAGAAAATGGTCTAAACGTGACGAGGGCTGAGATATCAACCACAGGGGAATCAGCTCTAAATATATTCTACATAACAGATGTGAGGGGGAATCCAGTCGATTCAAATATCATTGAGTCTGTTAGGGAGGAAATCGGATGGAGTAACTTGAAAGTGAAGGAATTGCCGTTGATCAATCATCAAACAGCTGATAGAGACGAGCCTGCAGTGGGTGTAGGTGGGGCTATGTTGTTGTCACTTGGTAGCATATTTAGAAGGAATCTTTACAGCTTGGGGTTGATCAAGTCGTTTTCTTGATGCCACAAAAATGAATCTTCTCATACCAACTTACCAAAGAAGTTCATATTCCTCCGAATTCACACTCTGGAAGCCTCAACGGACACCTAAGTTCGAGTGGCATGTACATATAGCTTAAGGATTACTGATAAAGTGAGTGATTCGTTGTTCAAGAAAAATGCATAGCTGTTGGAGAATCTGATACACACCCTGGTGGTATGTCTGAAGAGTCCGAGCAACATAGAGTGGATGGTATTGGGGGCCATTTAGCCCACCATATTCAATAGTTACAAACAGTTTAACATTTGAAAGATAGTGATAGGAGACAATGCCTCAATTTCAAGCAAGTTAAGGTCGTCGTTATATGAATTTCCGTTGTCCATGACACTCAATTTAAGCATGCAACGGATGGGTATACAACGAGGACGCGTCAAATCTTGAAGCAACTCGAGATCAACTACATGAATCTTCACTGTCTATGTCGCTCCCCTTAAGTAGACGGTGAAGGGCTATACTCGAGCAATTTGGGTTCGGCTTATATGAATCTTCACTGTCTATGTCGTTCCATTTATATGCCGGCATGGAAGCAGGCAAAAGGGCCCACAAACAGTTATATCTGTAAATATCCACATTTTTATATACAAAATCTAATGTTTGACTTCATTTTTTTATGCTTATGATTGCCTGTCTGGATGTTATCCATATGGTTCTTAGAGGAAGAATATAGGAGTATATTTTATTTGGTGAAATTCAATGTATTCCATTTACTTATGTCAATAGAATTGACATTCATTTCTATGGTTGACCAAAAAGCTATGTTAATTTTTTACATTTTTTATGGTGAAAAATGAAGCCTCCGAAATAAAGTCATCTTTAGTAGAGAGAGCTAAAACTCAACGAATCTGGATTAGTTGGAATATTAGAATTTAGATGGGTAAAAACCAAGTCTTCGAAATGAAGTCATCTGTGGTAGAAAAATGATTAAAAATGAAACTATCTTTGATAGAAAAAGCTAATAAATAATAATCCTCTATTATAAGCTTTCTACAAAGAGAATCTCAATTTTTGAATCAACTATTAACAATTTCCACCAAAATGATATGTTTTGTCAACATATATTTATGAAAAAGTCAAATTCATATTTTCTCTTTATTAAAAAATAATATTTTTATTTATAACCTTAACCCAAGTCAAGTCAAATGTAGTATACCAGAGAATTATATATAACTCAAAGATTATAATAAAAATAAACACACTTTTTAAATTTGCACTATTATATATGTAAGAAAAACAAAGTAGATTTCTTATCCAAATAATAGAGATAATAGAATTTCAAACTCAAATTAATTCATAATGTTAAAATCATGAAATCTATAATCATTGGATATCATTATCAAACTATTAAAGTAAATGCCTCCAAATAAATCTTTTCTTTTTTTTTTTGAAATTTTATTCATTTTGGGACATGACAATTTCCTTGAGAATCTTATATGCTTGCTTCTATCTTTATCCAAAACTCAAAAATTCTTTTTTTTTTTTCATCTTCTTTTATGGAGTAGATAATATTATACTAAAAGATTTTTGCAAATTGACCATAAAGATTTTTTTAGAAAGATAATTCTTTAAATATTTTGCAAATATTTTTTTTTGTGTAGGTGGATGTTGCTTCTTACTAATTGCAAAGAATCTTTTTAGATCCCTCAATTTGGCATCTTACAAATTCATACCTATAAGTAACCACCCTTTTTTAATAATTGACATTATTATTAATAAGGACGTAGTTTGAGTGTGACATGTGAATTTAGTCGATTTTTATAATTTAAATTTAAATTTTATATTTATTTAATATGTATAAGTAATTAGTATCTTAAAAGAAATTAAAAATTCAAACTCATTTATTTTAAATTCTGACTCAATATCTGGTTAGGTATATTTTCTATTATAATAATAATAATAATAATATTCTGGCTGATGTATGAATATATATAGGTTGTAATGGATAGAAGGGTATCTTCAATAAATAATGTTCCAAAAGCATGCTTTTGTCTCTTCTTTAATTTGTTTTGTTTAATTGTTCCAAATTAGTGGCTTTCATATGATTTCTCACATATCAAATGTTATATTCTTTAAACACTAAAAAAGCATTCCATCCTTTTATAGACAATAGTAAATCACCTTTTGAATATTGTTTAAGAAGTTAATTATGATAAATCTTATTATTATAAATTCATATAGTAAAAAGAAATTAAGTGACATATTTGTAATTGAAGTTATTCCAAACAAAGAATTAATCTTGGTATTAAAATTCACTCAAATGGGACCTACATTAGTTTCACCTATAATGTTTCAGTCGCGGTTTTTGTCTGACTCTAGGTCTCAGCCTATGAAAAATGGGTCGTGACACACTAGTTGTTTCATCTTAAATGTGTCTAACTAGCTTTTCGCCTTTTGATTTTTCGATCTATTTTTTTATTACAATAAATCTTTATTTTTAAGTGGTAAAGAGTCAATTCTTTCTACTATATCACAAACATGAATTTTAGGATAGATGCATTTTCAAACTCAAATTTGTTTGTGGCTTCTGTTATAAGAGTTTATTGGACCTAGTTTCATCCAATTGGCCCTCATGCATTACTGGCCCATTAAGCCTGTTATGAAAGCTCTATTCGAAATATCTTTTTAAAAATCTCGAGTTTAAATTCGGAAAATAAAGAAACCTAGTAAAGCGAATTCCCCTCTTTGATGAATTTTACATGATGTAAATCTTAATTAATCTTGCCAGTAGATATCGGTTTTCAGTCTTGTCTTCATAAATCATTGTTATAAAGTTTCAACATCTTT
Source organism: Solanum pennellii (assembly GCF_001406875.1). NCBI lineage: Eukaryota > Viridiplantae > Streptophyta > Magnoliopsida > Solanales > Solanaceae > Solanum > Solanum pennellii. Next base: position 2,304,597 of record NC_028644.1, on the reverse strand, counting down.
AGAGAGTTTCATCCTAATGTATTTCTTAATTATATGACTAAAAAGTGATTTTTTTTTTTGGATTTCACCCCTTATTTCAATAATACTATATAGTTCTTATATTTGTTCAAATCATAAATTATAGAAAAAATTATATATAATAGTAAATTATTAATTTAAATTAATTGCTATTAATATCATTTGATTTAATTGTATCTCATAGCAAACTGTTGTTATTTTGTCTCTCTCCTAATGAATTTTGCTCGCTACTTTCGTTCTCGTTGGCAGTCTCGCTCGCCTCTCTTGCTTCTATACAAATACAAATGTATAAAATGTGTTTGTGTTTGTATAAAGCGAGAGAAAATTGTATATATACATATATTTTCGTTCCCCTCTTCCAGATCTCACTCATCACTCTCACTCGTCTCTCTCACTTTATACAAGTACAAATGTTTATTTTGTGTTTGTGTTTGTATAAAGCGAGATAAAATTGTATATATACAAATACAAATGCATATATTTTTGTCTTATACACTTATGATTATACAAATACGATCTTTTGAGCTCAATTTTCTTTTGTCTTTCTCTCTTTCTCGCTTTATACAAACACAAATTATACAATTTATCTTTGTATATGTATACTGAAACGAAAACAAATTATACAACTGCTTTCTTTTGTATATGTATATAAAAATATCCATATTTATATTTGTTATGGAGCGCAATTATACAAACTATAAATATAACATACAAATAAGATTTTTATGTTTGCTATACGTGAAAGTTAATCTAAATTATACTTCACCAGGCTCCATTTTGGGTCAATCCATCACCAAATGGTTGGACCTCACTTTGTTGGATCAATAACATGCATGCTTTAACCTAATCTCTTGTGCAAGAAGTAGTGAATTGTAACTAACAATATTGTTTGTCTTGATATTTTTTATTACTATGGAAAAATATTACTATAGAGAACATATAATATAATATAATATGAAAAATCAGTTCTTTTAAAATTTGATTGATATAGTGAAATAGTGTTATAGAAGATCAGAAGATTGTTGTTATTGAAAAATGTGACAATATTTCGCTATTTCTTTTACGATAATAATATTGTGTATATCTTTAAAAATCCTTTTTTTATTTACAGATTTGACTGATCCAGATTCACATTTATTTAAATAAATCCGTTTTGTGTTCTCATATGGAAGAGGCACTCCATGTCAACATTTTTTTATAAACTCGAATTTGATACTCATGATTAAGTATAAAGATTTTTTATTCACCGCACAATAATTTTTTGTTATAAAAAAAAATTCACACAGAAGACCACTTAATATAACAATTATTTTCCATATAAATTTTTTATCATTTGATTAATGATTAAACAATATGTAGTATCACTTTGATTGTGACTCAAGATTAAATTACCTGAACATGACTAAATTTTTTCTCTATTCACTTTTATTTGTTAATTATATTAAAATATATTTTTATTTATTAGTTTTAGGAATTCAAGAAAAAAACATATTTTTTCCATACTTTGCCTTCCATGTTTAATTACTTAATCACAAAATTATTCATTAAGATTTAAGTCAATTATAAATTATGATAAGTAAAATATTAATATTAATATTTTTAAAAATGCATACAAATTCCAAAATAAATATAAGTATAAATAAACAAAAGGGGTAGATTATATTTTAGCTAAACACTAATTAAGCACCATTGATGGCCCACAAAAGAACCTAATTGGTGGCCAATTCTTGTAAGCTTTCAAAAACACATTTAATGCACACAACTAATATTATTTTTCCCTTTTATACTTCATTTCACTTTAAGAAAAAGAAAAAAACTCAAACCAAAATAAGTAAATAAAATAAAAAAGTAAATAACAAATTAAAATGCTCACAAGTCAACTTTATATTGATTGTACAAAGATTATAATGATAAATTATTGAAATTTCATGTCCAAATTAAAGGAATCTCATAACAATATAACTTTGCAAATGTAAATATTTTGACACCTACATCAAAATACTATATAGATGACATATAATATATATATATATA
>NC_028644.1:2298856-2301914 GCF_001406875.1 Solanum pennellii | reverse complement strand
TATATATAAACGGTGAAATAAATAATAATTTTAAAATTTTGCAAATATTTATTCACCCAAAATACTTCTTAATTTACCTGTAAATATACTAAAATGATTTTTGTTTCACTAAAAGGGGGAAGAAAATGGAGAATTAGCTTACATAATTATGTGTAGTTATTTTAAAAATATACTTATTTTAAGATAAATAATTATTTTTCTTATATTTTTTATGTGATTATTTTTGAAGACTATAAATACCTCAACGGAAAAATGTTTAATTTTCTTATAAAGGATATGTAATAAGAATATATCACATAATTTGAGACGGCAAGGTGTGTTAATCCACTAATCACTACGTATTTTTTTAATCATTTTTTTTAAATGAATTGTTATTATCGAAAGGCTATTTACATTATTATATTATTTCAAAAGAATTAATTATTTCTCCCTAGTAATGGCTTTATTGTTTGTCAACTTTAGTGGTCCTACAAAGAGACAATTTTCTCTATTATAATAAATAGGGTGCATCAATTATCAACCTTAAGAATTGATTTGTAAGAAAAAATTAAGATTAACATCAAATATTAGCATTAATAATATTGCTATATTTTAGTAAAAAAATTTATGATTATCAAGTAATCATGATAACCACATACTGATTCCTTTTGCTTTAATTTATGAAAATGATATGCTTTCTACTAGCTAAAATAATTCAGCTGTTTAATATAATAATTAAACAATATTTAAAGGTCGTGGTTTATCAAAATAGCTAAAAATAAAATAAAATTGTACTTTAGAGTTCGTCAGTTATTCGATATTTGTATGAGCACGATTAAATTGAGTTTTGTGTCAAAAAGTTTCATATAAAAGTTAAAACACTTTATAACAACGATATTTTTGTATTAATCTTATCGATTACTTGCTTTCATTAAAAGATAAGATTTATAATTTCTAATACTATTTTACTTTTTTTTTCTTGGTTGTAGTAGTCAAGGCTAAGTTGTTAATATATTTTTGCAAAATCATAAATACGTCCAAATATACAAAGTATAATAAATTTTGGGTACATTAGGCCTATTAAAAATTTATTTTAATCCTAAAGAATTTTTATCCACAATCATAGAATAAGATGAGATTTCTTATTTTTAACCAAAAAATTTGATTTAGGTCCCAAAAATGTAAAAATTTTATGACAAATATATGAAAATTGGATGTAATTCAACATAAATAAAATAATAGGATAATTGTAATTTATCTCAAACGAAATGGGACGGAGAATGTTTTCCTAGCATGAAAATAATGGGTTCAACAAAATTAATAACGAATATTAAAATTTTTGTAAAAAATATTTAAATTTTTTTATACATAATATATCGGATCAATAATAATTAACTGCCTACCCTTTGATTTATGTGACATTGCTTCGAATTATATTGATAACTTTAATTCACTACTAAAAAAAGGCCAAAAAGAGACCTAGAAAAGAGACCTCACGAGGTCTCTTTTCGGAAAAAAGAGACCTAAAAAGAGACCTCAACGCTAGGTCAGTAAAATGCAGGTCACTTTTTTACAGAGACCTCATGAGGTCGCCAAACGGAGACCTCACGAGGTCACCAACAAATAATCTGATTTTTTACAAAAAGGAGACCTCACGAGGTCACTATTGTATTATTTAATTTAATTTTATATTTTTTATATAGAGACCTCATGAGGTCACAATTTTATAATATTATTTAATTTTATATTTTAATAAAGAGACCTCATTAGGTCGCTAAGATATTATTTAATTTAATTTTATATTATTTTAAAGTAGAGACCTCATGAGGTCTCTCTTCTGCATTTATATATGGAGACCTCACGAGGTCTCCATAATGAAATTTACGGAAAATATAATGCAGAAAAGAGACCTCATGAGGTTTCTATGAGGTCTCTTTTCTGCATATATAAAATGTTAATTAGAGACCTGATGAGGTCTCCATTATGAAATAGCTGAAAAAATTAATACAAAAGGGAGACCTCATGAGGTCTCTCTTCTGCATATATAAAATAGAAAATGGTAAATAGAGACCTCATGAGGTCTCTAATATGAAATATCTGGAAAAATTAATGCAAAAAAGAGACCTCATGAGGTCTCTATGATGAAATATCTGAAAAATTAATGCAAAATAGAGACCTCATGAGGTCTCTTTTTCTGGAAAAAAACTGGCAGAAAATTNATTTTACAAGTTAAAACTTTAATTGTTTTGTCTTGTAATTACATATTTTAGTGAGAAAAAAAACTTACTCAACAAATGGTTTAACCTGTGGGCAATTCAATAAGACATGTGTAGATGCAGACTGCAACTCAATGGCACTAAGATTCCTCCTTGTGCGTTTTTTTTAACCTTTGCCTGGTTGATTGAAGATTGATAGTGGCTTCATAGTCTCACCACCATCGTCATGACAGTTGGGTCTATTTTGAAAGCATGACACAATTCTTTTAAAGTAATAAGAACCAAAATGAGTTATCTCCCTACCAAGATGGAATTGAACCATTGAGCCTTCAACTCTATGATTTTGTTTCATGCCCCGTTTAGACTTTCCAATAGTCCTACATTATACATTGTTATCATTGATTTAAACAACATATTAATATAAAAATATTATTTGTTAAATATTTACCTCTCAAAAGGATACATCCATCTATATTGAACCGGACCTCCAAGGCGTGCTTCATGCACTAGATGTACAGGAAGATGCTCCATCACATCGAAAAATCCAGGTGGAAGAATCTTCTCATATGAACTAGGTTGTCTTCCCTTAACGTATTAGAACACAAGTCCTTGAAGAACAAACTGATTTCAGTCATAGGTTTCCAAATTCTATCAGGCAAGCCACTAAATGCAACGGGGAGTAATGTTTCCATGAAGACATGACAATCATGACTTTTCATACAATGTAATTTTCCATGCTCCATATCAACACATTTTCCTAAATTTGAAGCATGTCCAGCAGGCATCTTAAGTTGCTCGACCCATTCACAAATTTTACGCTTTTGATCCCTTGTAAATGAATAACTAGCCTTAGGCTTGAAGAA
>NC_028644.1:2290099-2294950 GCF_001406875.1 Solanum pennellii | reverse complement strand
GGTCGCGAGGGCAGTGAGAAAGAGAGAGAGGCGGTCGCGAGAAAGAGAGAGAGCCCGCGCAGTCGTGAGAAAGAGAGATCGCGGTCGCGAGAAAGAGAGAGATAGCACGCGCAGTCGTGACAAAATTTTAAGAGAGAGGGAAGAAAGAGTTATTTTAATTTTGGCTAGGTTTTTGGTGTTGTTTAAGAGACCTCATGAGGTCTCTACATTTTTAAATATTTTAAATTATTATTTTTAATTTAACAAGTAGAGACCTCATGAGGTCTCAACTTGTTAAATTAAAAATAATAATTTAATTTAATTGAATAGTTAAAAAATTAGAGACCTCATGAGGTCTCCAATTTTATGAGAATTAAATTAAAAATTTAAATTTTTTAAATAAGTCAGATAAAAAAAAAATTATTCATTATATTGACCTCACGAGGTCTCTTCCAAATTAAAAAAAAAATTAAAAGATATTAATTTAAATAGCGACCTCATGAGGTCTCTTATTATTGACCTATTTTTGAGGTCTCCATTTTTAGGTCTCTTTTTGGCCTTTTTTTAGTAGTGATTCAAATCTCACACACACACACACGCACGCACGCACGCACGCGCGCACACACACACATAAAAAATTTAAGTTTGAATCTATCGTTAAATTACTTGATAACATTTGGTTTCCCCTTTAAAATGATAAGTATGATATACATTATCTTTTGTAATATGATATGTTTTTACCCATTACAAGATCAAAACCACTTATTTATTGAAATTTTTGTGAGTTTTCACATAAAGTGAGAAAACATATATAACTCGATTGTAATTAAATAAAAAAAGTTTAACGAATTATCACATTTTATATTAATCTTCACTTTCACTCCCTAACTCTAATCCCCGCCACCCAACACCCCTACCTCCTGCTTACGCATTTTATAGTTTTTATCTAAGTTATATATAAAATATTAATTTAAAATAATATTGTTTACTTACATATCAAACACATTAAAAAAAAAAAAGACATTACTTATTATCAAAATTTTCTCGTAAATACTTTCTATAGATAATTACTTTTAACATTATGATTTTACTTTAAAATATGAAAATAAAATAAATTGAAATTAATTTCCTACCCAATAAGAATAAAGTTGGAATTTTTTTTAAAGAAAATTATAATGATGTATTACAACGTGCACTCTGAAAATTGTACATTAGTGATGTAAGTAATTATCCACAAATGGAAAATAAATGAAGTAGTGGAAAAAAAGATACAAATAATTCACAAGAACGAAAAAGAAAGGTAAATTACAAACTTTTTTTTTATATAATGGAATTTGAAAAATATGTTTTTTTCTTAATTTGGAAATTTTACAAAAAAGTAAAAAGAAATGAAAAATGTGTTTGTTCTAAGAATTTTAAACAATAAGAAAAATAATCTAAATATTTTTAGACTTTTAGCATAATTGCTTTTCAACAAAGTTTGTGTTATTTATTTATTTTTTTTCAAAAATTATTATTGAGAATCTCCTTTCCCTTTACTTTTCCTTCCTCTCTATTCACGAGTTACATCACGCCTTATAATTTTATTTTATCTTTTAAAAAAGAAAAATACATCAATATCATATTTAAGTATGCTTTATATGATATTTGAAAAAAAAAATAAAAGTACACAAATTTTACCCGTGAATAAAATAATATTTTATGATTGATCCTTAACTAAAAAAGAAAATCATTTTTTGAACAAATTTTAAAAAAAATGCAAGACATAAAAAGCCAGTATAACAAGAATATTGGATAAGGAAAATATAGCAATAAAAATAGTAAAGATAATTAAAGTAAAAGTAATAATATCTATTCATAAATATAATTTTTTTAAAATAGAATAATTAACAATACAATGAGTAAGCAATTTGATTCTCTAGACTACAACTCCCGTAAAAATTTAATTATCTACTTATCATTTAATAATAACGTTAATCTTTATGTTCTCCAATCCAAAGATCATATCTTCGATATGTTAAATTAACGAAGCGTTATGTTCTCTCTAAATCATATCTATCAATTTTTTTAGATTTCTCTTTAAATTTATTACTTTTTAATTTTTTATCTCCTATTTTATCAATATATAATCACTATTATTGGACGGAGAAAATAACGTATTTCTTTATATTTATACATTGTGTCTGTATATGCTTAACCATTAAAAAAAAAGGCTTATTACATAAATAATAAAACAACAATGGATGGGAAATAATATTTTATCTTTTTGATATAAAAATACAAAATGTTGGGGTATGTACTTCATTATTTTTTTTCCTAAAATTATTTATTTATTTTTTAAAAAAAAAGGGAGAGAGAGAAAGTAATGGTTGTCTTCATGCCTTGGCAACCTAATTTCACTTTTCCCAACTAAAACTTTTTAATTTTTTTAATTTTTAAAATTTTAAATTTTTTTATTTTTTTCACCGGACTCCAAATATTTTCTTAACCATAATTCATAATTTTCCTGCTTTCCATTAATTAATTAATTAATTACCTAATATTTAATAATTTTTTTTTCTTGTCATTATTATTATTATTATTATTATTATTTCCTTCAATTACGATTCAAACCATCTGAAAAAGTCAGGAAGATAAGCAAAATCCAAATTACCCTTTTTTTCTTTTCACTCTACAAAAACTCCATTTTTCATATTTTCTCATCACTTATTTTAGCTAAAATATTCAATTTTTTTTCCTTTTAATCTCAGTCATTACTTCTCAAAAATTAGCTAAATATTTGTAACTTTTTTCTTTTTAATGTTTTGCTCTGTTTTTTTTTTCTTCCTCAAATTTGAAAAAAAAATGAACAACTTCATCTTTTTTCCAGTTTAATCCTTCTTATATTTATTTTTTAGCTGTAAGATTTAATAAATATTTAATCTTTCATTTCTGGTTATTTTGAGTTCTGGGTTCTTGTTTTTTTTTTTATAAGATTTTTGCTGTTTTCACCTTGGAAAAATGATGAGTTTTTTTTTTTTTTTGAGTAAAAGTTGATTTTTTTTTTAATTTGTTAGATTTTCTTCGTGATTTTTTTTTTTTTTGCAAAAAATAAATATGAGTATGAGTGGAGTAACAGTGGTGGGATCAGATGCACCATCAGATTACCATGTGGCACCTAGGACCACTGAAAATCCCAGTCAAGTTTCTGGATCAGCACCTCAAATTACGAATATTACACCAACTCCGGTCACCGGCGCCGGCGCCGGCGTCGTTGCCGTTGCCGGAGCACTGGCGTTAGTGAAGAAGAAGAGAGGTAGACCGAGAAAATATGGACCAGATGGAGTTGCAGTGCCGTCTGCGGCGGCGCTTTCGCCGAAGCCGATTTCGTCGGCGGCTCCTGTGTCGTCGCCGGTGATTGATTTCTCATCGGAGAAACGGGGGAAAATCCGGCCGGTCGGATTATTTAGTAAGCCACATATGCCTAAGTTGGAGGTTGAAAATTCAGGTAAAAATTTCAACTTTTTTTTTTTAATTTTATTTTTAATGTTAGTTAGTGGTGGATTAATATTTTGGTGTATTAAGCTTCCGTTATGTTTATTTGTGTTGTTAGTGGTGTAGTTATATAGACTTCATCGAAAAAGTTATATTATATATAGGGGCGGAGCGAGAAACCCTATCTCGATGTAGTAAGCTTTCGTTATGTTCTGAGTGGAGTAACTACATAGAATTCATCGAAAAAGTTATATTATACATAGGGGCGAAGCTAGAAACCCATCTCGATGTAGTGAGCTTCCGTTTTGTTGTTAGTGGAGGAACTACATAGATTTCATCGAAATATTTATAGTATGCATAGAGGCGGAGCTAGAAACCCATCTCGATATAGTATGCTTCCGTTATGTTGTTAGTGGAGTAACTATATAGAATTCATCGAAAAAGTTATATTATATAGGGGCGGAGCTAGAAACCCATCTCGATGTAGTGAGCTTCCGTTTTGTTGTTAGTGGAGGAACTACATAGGCTTCATCGAAAAAAGTTAAATTATACATAGGGGCGGAGCTAGAAACCCATCTCGATGTAGTGAGCTTCCGTTTTGTTGTTAGTGGAGGAACTACATAGGTTTCATTGAAAAAGTTACATTATACATACGGGCGGGGCTAGAAACCTATCTCGATGTAGTAAACGTGGAGTAGCTACATGGAGTTCATCGAAAAAAAAAATATAATATTATACATGAGCGGATTTAGAAACCTAGTAACATTTGCTAAACTAGTGTATTTCTATAGAGAAATTTATTAAATTTGTACAAATATTAAGTTTAAAACCAAGTTATTAACATTTTAAAATGTTGTTATAAAATTCAGAATCCATAAAATTAAAATAAAATTGTTGTATATATATATATATATATATATATATATATATATTCTTTTTTTTAACAATCTTAGTAAAAATTCTAGTTTCGCTATTGTGTTGTGTGTATGGTGCGGTGAAGGGTCAGAACACATTGAGTTTATTGTATGCAGTCTTAGCCCGCATTCATAAGTGGACACCTATGTAGCATATAATCCATTTTGGGTTCAATCGAATGTAACGTTTGGATGTAGGTCATGTACACGTGTCTGTGTGCATGCCGCGTGTGTTTAAACTATCTAAATGTACTAAACTACTACTATATTGTTACATGCACTGCTACATAGATTTCATCGAAAAAACATATTATATATATGTAAAATTATGTAAAAATATTAAGTTTAGGACCCATTATTAACACTTAAAATCATTGTTATAAAATTTAGAAGTCATTGTCCCCGATTATGCGCATACGTCAAAAACTACTTTATATATATATATATATATATATATATATATGAAAATTAAAGAAAGAAAATT
>NC_028644.1:2213416-2290064 GCF_001406875.1 Solanum pennellii | reverse complement strand
TTGTATATAGTCTTAGCTTGTATTTATGCAAGTAGATGTGTATGAAGTATATAATCTATGTGGGTTCAATTCAATGTAACGTTTTGATGCGGTTCATATATACATGTGTGCTCACGCATGCCGCACGTGTGTGTAGAATATCACTAAAATATCAATAAGTATTAAATTTTCAACTCATAATTTCAAATTTATAATAGGAAAAATCAGGTAGAGATTTACTTTGTGTTGTTAGTGGCGTAACTATATAGACTTCATCGAAAAGATATATTGTATACAAAAGGCGGAGCTAGAAACCCATCTCGCTGTAGTAAGCTCCTATTATGTTGTTAGTGGAGTAACTACATAGACTTCATCTCTAAAAGTTATATTATACATAGGGGCGAAGCTGGAAACCCATCTCGATGTAGTGAACTTCCGTTATGTTGTTAGTAGAGTAACTACATAGACTTCATCGAAAAAGTTTTATTATACATAAGAGTAGAGCTAGAAACATATCTCAATATAGTAGACTTCCGTTATGTTACTAGTGGAGAAACTACATAGACTTCATTGAAAAAGTTACCCCATATCGATGTAGTAAGTTTCCGTTATGTTGTTAGTGGAGTAGCTACATAGAGCGCATCGAAAACATATAATATTATACATGGGCGGAGTTAGAAACCTAGTAACTTTTGCTAAATTAGTGTGCATTTCTATTAAGAAATTTGTTAAATATGTACAAATATTAAGTTTAAAACCAAGTTATTTACATTTAAAATTGTTGTTGTAAAATTAAAATTCTGACTTCGTTGCTGATAATGCATTTTGGGTTCAGTCGAATGTAATGTTTTGATGCAGGTCATGTACACGTGTCTGTGTGCATGCCGCGTGTGTCTAAACTATCTCAACGTACTAAACTACTACTATGTTGTTAGTGGCGTAGCTACATAGATTTCATCGAAAACATATAGTATATATATGTACAAATATGAAGTTTAGGACCCATTTATTAACACTTGAAATCTTTGTTATAAAATTCAGAAGTCTTTGTCCCCGATTATACATATAGTTCAATAACTACTTTTTTTTTTATATATATATTAAATATTTTAATAACGCTAGCAAAATTTTCCTAGCTTTGCTGTCGCATCATGTGTAGAGTTCGGTGACGGGTCGACCGCATTGAGTTTATTGTATACAGTCTTAGCATGTATTTATGCAAGTAGATGTGTATGAAATATATAATCTATGGGGGTTCAATTGAATGCAACGTTTTGATGTGGATCGTATATACATGTGGGCACACGCATGCCGCACGTGTGTGTAGAATATCACTAAAATATCAGTAAGTATTAAATTCTGAACTCATAATTTCAAATGTATAATAGGAAAAATCAGGTAGAGATTTACTTTGTGTTGTTAGTGGCGTAACTATATAGACTTCATCGAAAAGATATATTGTACACAGGGGCGGAGCTAGAAACCCGTCTCGCTGTAGTAAGATCATAGGGGTGGAGCTAGAAATCCATCTCGATGAAGTGAACTTCCGTTATGTTTTTAGTGGAGTAACTACATAGACTTCATCGAAAAAGTTATACTATACATAAGGGCAGAGCTAGAAACATATCTCAATGTAGTAAGCTTCCGTTATGTTATTGGTGGAGTAACTACATAGATTTCATCGAAAAAGTTATATATATATAGGGGCGGAGCTAGAAATCCATCTCGATGTAGTAAGCTTCCGTTATGTTGTTAGTGGAGTAGCTACATAGAGCTCATCAAAAACATGTAATATTATACATGAGCGGAGTTAGAAAACTAGTAACTTTTGCTAAACTAGTGTCTATTTCTATTAAGAAATTTATTTAAATATGTACAAATATTAAGTTCAAAACCAAGTTATTAACATATGAAATTGTTGTTATAAAATTTAGAATCCATAAAAACTACTTTGGTATATATATATATGTATGTATTGAATTTTAGAACAATCTTGGTAGAAATCCTAGTTTCACCCCTGTTTTCTGTATGGTGGGTCAGAACACATTGAGTTTATTGTATGCATTCTTAACCTGCATTCATATTAGTGGACACGTATGTAGCATATAATCCATTTTGGGTTCAATCGAATATAACGTTTTGATGTGGGTCATGTACACGTGTCTATGTGCATACCATGTGTGTGTAAACTATTCGATATACTAAATTACTGTTATGTTATTAGTGGCGTAGCTACATATATTCCATCGAAAAAAATATATTATGTATATGTACAAAAATGAAGTTCAGAACCCAGTTATTAATACTCCCTCCGTCCGGTATTGTTTGTCATGGCTTCTATTTTTACAGTCAAATTTTAAAAACTTTGACTGACATTTTAAGATGTATTTTTTCATCATATTAATATGCAAAAAATTGCAATTTATAGTACTTTTCATATAGTTTTAGAAGTCATTGCCTCTGCCTCTGATTATACATATTGGTCAAAAACTACCTTTTATATATATATATATATATATATATATATATATAATTTTTGAATAAACTTAGCCAAATCTCCTAGCTACACCATGTGTAGGATTCGGTGAAGGATCGAACCACATTGAGTTTGTTGTATAGTCTTAGCCTGTATTTATGTAAGTAGATGCGGATGAAGTATATAATCTATGGGGAATGCAACTTTCGGATGCAGGTCATATATACAAGTGTGCGCATGCATGCCGCACGTGTGTGTAGAGTATTACTAAAATTTCAATAAATATTGAATTCTGAATTCGTAATTTCAAATGTATAATAAGAAAAATCTGGTAAAGATTTAAACTTTTTCTAGTTAGTGGTGGATTGATATCTTGGGTTGTGGCATAGCTAAGCAGACTTCATCGAAAAATTATATTAACATATATAGGTCAAAAATTGCTTTATTATAGAGATATATATTAAATTTTAACACCCTTAGTAATAAGTTCAATTGATCCAACATCCGATACGGATTGTAGATATCTGCGTACAAAGTCACTAAAATTTCAACAAATATTGAACTTTGAACTTCATAGTATAATTAATTGAGCTTTGTTTTTTATCCTATATATTTTCCTGGAGGATGGAAATATATTCTTATATCAATGAGCATTTTAGTACAGCTGCGAAAGTGTGTTTGAAGGTGATTTAATGTTTGAATTTTTTCTGCAGGTGAATGGGTCTCATGCTCCGTTGGTGCTAATTTTACGCCCCATATTATCAACGTTAATACTGGAGAGGTAAACTTGTTAGCTTAAGTATGTGATTTTCATTGGAACTTTGTTAGTTTGGTGCTTCGCTCTTTCTCATTCAGTAGACGTACTATATGAATTTCATTTTTTCGTACGGTACTCATCGCCTGTTGTTTCACTTGGTAGTACATCTTGAATTCTCAATAATTAATTAGTGATTTTTCTCGGATTAATTTCTCATGGCAAGTGGCAACCATATACATGCATGTTTTAGGGACTATTATATATTGAACTTCATTATCGTTATTTTGGTTTTCCTTTTAGGATGTCACCATGAAGATTATATCATTCTCTCAACAAGGGCCTCGAGCAATATGCATTCTTTCAGCAAACGGTGTAATTTCAAGTGTTACGCTGCGTCAACCAGACTCTTCTGGTGGCACATTGACGTATGAGGTGCTGCAGCTAGCCATTCTTTCATATTATGGTTAATCTTATCATTCATACTGTTCAGTGTCATCTTTACCGCTTCTTCGGAGGTTTAAAAGTGAAAGATCTTTGTTAATTCTCTCCGCCAAGTCAAATTAGACTAGATCATTAAATTCCAGAGATTGTAAAATTTATTATCCTTGTCTTGTTATGGGGTTAATTCTATACTATGGTTATGTAGAAGCCGTTATCTACTTGACTTTAAGGGGTCGTTTAGTTCGGAAACAAAATTATGCAGGGATTAGAATGCAAGAATTTGTAATAACGGGATTGCACCTTCCTTCCTAATTGGAAATTGATGAAATGTGTTGTCTTTGTGCATGTTTATCTGGTTGACATTTGTGCATAACCTTCCTCTTCGTTGTTCCTGCAGGGCCGGTTTGAGATACTGTCATTGACTGGATCATTTATGCCATCCGAGACAGGAGGAATGAGAAACAGATCAGGAGGAATGAGTGTTTCTCTAGCAAGCCCTGATGGACGTGTTGTTGGAGGTGGAGTTGCCGGTCTACTAGTTGCTGCTGGTCCGGTCCAGGTATTGTTTCTTCTATGCTTGTTTCCGAAACAGAAAAAAGTTCAATTTTACCCTGTTTCTCGACTTATCCTCCGTTATATTCTGTGGTCATTCATATATTCGTTAGCAAATCGTATCATATTTGCCCTTGACTTGACGGATCTCCAGTATGGACTTGGCAGATTCCACGTGTCAGAAGTACTTCAATAAACTAACCCATTATGATTGAAAATTATCCTCCGTTATACCTGAGGTAGGAGAAACGAGACAATTTGGTAATAGTAAAGATATAAAATAATCTAAAAGTATATCAAATTGAAAAATTAAGATATTTCGTATGGTAGAGGTTCTTTTTCACCATCGGTGAGCAATAATTAACCTCTTTTTGACTAATATGAAGTGGTAAAGTTTGTGACACTCTAGCCAATTTTAAACCATAGTAAAAAGATAAAAGGATTAATCTTAACATTTTTCCCGAAATATGTTGACTCGTGGAACCCATCGAGTTCACACTTGAGCTCCGGGCAAATTCAAGACAAATTGCTACCTACATGGTATGATTGGTTCCAATGTATGGACAACAACAACGAAGTATACGAACAACAACATATACAATGTAATCACACATTGGTTCCATAGTATAACATGGATATTCCGTATGGTCGAGGGGTAGATTTGGACCTTTAACGGGAGAAATACGAAATACTTTGATGATGCTTCAGCCAAATTAACATTTATTTTTTTCTTTTGTTGTGACTTAGATTGTTGTTGGGAGCTTCCTTGCTGGAAATCAACATGAACAAAAGACCAAGAAAAACAAATTGGAGCCTATTACAGCTGCTGTTGTTCCTATATCTAGTCCAAATATTGAAGAACCATGTAATCACTCTTCAGCAAAACCTACTATGCCCGCTTCCTCGATTAACTGGTCATCATCGTTGGCAACTGAGTCGAGAAGTAAGACAGCTGACATCAACGTAACGTTGCCTGCATAGGAGGTTAAAATCTTTCCGTTCTTATTTGATCCTTGATCCTCACATCCATTTGTTGTTAACTTGTTTGTCAACCTCGTGTCCTCGAGCATGTCATTTTCCAGTTGAGGTATGCTGTATGTCTAGTAATCCGAACTAGTTTTCGTTGTAGTTTTTTTCTTTCTCCTCTGTCGTTCGTTCGTTGTAGGATTTTTAGTTGTATAATTGGTGTCAGAAATGAACTTATCTTAAGTTAAAGGCTTTATGTTTAGTTTTAGCCAAGGTAAATTGTTCATCTTTCTCTTCATGGAGTGTGCGAAACTAATATAATAGCTCGCACGAAAAGCAACCCGCGTATGATCGATTGATATATTTCTCTTCTCAGTTGAAGAGACGATGTAGATTTGATCAACTTCATAGTGTGATGGGTGGTCTGTATATGGCTTCTCAAGTTCATTGACATATGACTATTTGTTGGGGTTATCAGATAAGGGCACATTAATAGTTTCGGGAGATACGTATGAATTTTTGTAAGTGGTGTCACATTTAAATATCAATATATAGTAGATAAAATATCTTAAATTAAGATTTAGCCCAGGTCTAATATTACTCTTCATTTCTATGAATTTTCGTTTTTTTATAATGTGATAAAATAATCTCACTAAAAATAATATTTCGTTTTTTTATAATGTGTTAAAATAATCTCACTAAAAATAATATTTCACTTTTTTTAGTGAAATGGATGGAGTGTGTATACATCTGTTATTTATTACCGGATTTGCTCGGAGAGCTTCATAGATATGACCTATGAATGACCTATAAATATAAAGTCTTTGAAGTAGATGTAATGAAGACTAATTAAAAGAGGAAGATCAGATCAAAACCTCGGGAGATCCAACTACTTTTTTGGGCTTTAATACAAGAATATGTTCAAATCAAATTATATTTTATCTTTACAATATTTTATGGACGATTGGTAATGATAAATTGTGATTGGTAATGATAAATTTCGCCATTTGGATGGGCCTGATGGGGCTTATAATTTTGAAGACAGAGAAGTCGAAATCTAGCCATCATAATTGTCAGTTAGTCATATTCCTCCACCTTCACAAATAATGTGATTGCTAATTTTTTTAATTTTATTATTTTTACTATATTATACACTAATCTATTCATTCTAAATAAATAAATAAATTATAATTCACATTCCGAAGTTTATTTTTATGTCTTTGCTATTGCAAGAATATAGTGTGAGATACAAATTTACTAATTTTCAGGATAGATTTTAAGCCAAAACTAAGAAACAAGTCTTATGTTAATTTTCTTCCATATATTTTATTTTCATAAATTCTAAAAATATATGATACTTCATATAATTCAATAATAATAAATTTTTATTTTAGAATTGATAGTATAACATTTCTCATAATATTTTGTACGACAAGAATAAATATATATAAATTATTGTATGTTATCTAACAACATAAATATTTAAATCCCTCTTATGGATTATAATTTTGAAAACTTTTTTCAAAAGAGTCAATTGTTATACAAACTATACAAAATATTCTAAAAGTGTTTTAAAATAAAATTAAGACTTCACTTGATTATATATATATAAATATTTCGTATTACTTTAAATTACAAAAATCAATATTATGTGATTGCTACCATTAGAAGATATTCAAAATTAAGAGTTAAGGAAAAAAATTAAATTTAATTATTTGATAATGTAATTTGTTTGAGTTCGAGATATTTAATAAAACATTTCAAAGAATTGGAAACAATCTATAAAGATAATATTAAAACACGGTTGATTCAAATTAAAGTGAATTAGACAAATTAAGTTGACAGACATAAATGTAAAACAAGACCAAGTTAAGATTTAAACAGGTTGATGCAAATCAGAGTGAAGTAGAATACTTATACAAAGTTTAAAAAGTAACACATGAGTCCTATGTAACATAATAAATGCAGGACACCAAGTAGGAGACAAATTGCAATTTAGGATGCAATGTATGATGTCTGACGTGTGTTTATTTATTTTATTTTATACAAGTTTAAATGTTTATTTGTGTAGGGGCGTATCTAGAGGGAGTATCGTGAGTTCACATGAACCCATGCTCCCCTCTCTTAAATAAATATTTAAATATAGATATATAAATCAACAGTCAAAGTATCATATAATAATACGATGATGATTGAGTGCATCTCTCTAAATGAAGATAGAAATTCAAATCTTATATTTATCTTGTCTTTTTTTAGTAACACACCTCCAAGTGGTTATATGTGACACTTTTGACATTTCAAATCTTTCAAAATTTCAAGTGTGTTATATTGAAAATTCCTGAAAAAAATTAGCATTGTAAATTTTTTTATATAATTAAACCAAATGGTGTATATTAAAATTTAAAACTAGTAGTATTATATACTTTGGATCTAGAATTTTTAAAATCTAATGGTTCATATTAAGAACCAAAAGTCAAACCAGTCAAATTTAATATTTAAAATGCATTTTTTCGTAACCGTGCATCTATCTTGTCGAAATCATAGATATGCCTCTGTTAATTTACGCATACATCCAAAGTTAAATGACATAAATGTGAAATAAAACATACTCCTTCATCTAACAATAATTGTCTACTATACTATTTTGAGATGTCCAATAATACTTGTCCACTTTTTGAAATCAATGGATAATTTTATACTTAGTTCCTAATTTACCGTTTTCATTAATTATAGTTATTTTATTAAAATTTTCAAGACATTGTATATATTACTCCATCCGTCCCATTTTGTATGTCACATTTTTGCTTTGCAATTGCATTTAGAAATGATATAACTTTACCCTTCTACCCTTATTTAATTTTTCTGAAACTCAAATTTTTCAATCAATGAATATGCATTAATTTATTTTGATTAATTAATTTAATCAATGAGCATGAATCATTTACTTAATTTTTTTAAGTTGATCAAATTTATATTTTTAAGGATAATAACGTACAAGCGGTAAAAACAGAAGAATATGATAATTTATGGATTTATTTTATAAAACGACAAATATTATGAAACAGGTAATATCGTAAAATTTCTCTTCTAATAATTTTTAAAAAGTGTGCAAAAGATAAATATTGTTGGATAAAGAGTATTTATGAATAATGTAATACTTAATAAAAGATTAACAACAAATAATTTTTTTAAATTAACATTAACAATAAGTACATTTTTTCAAAAAAAAAAAAATTCTAGTTAGGGTATTTTGTTTCTTTACAAAGTGTGCTATTGCTTAATATTTTACATTCGCCTTCATCAAATCTTTTAGGTATGTATCTCCATCTTCTCTACTCAGCGATTTTCGTTCTTCATTAATCTTGCCTCTTGCTCCAATTTCTTACTGTTTTGTGCTTATATATATGTTTTCGTATGTGAGCGGAGTTTTTTGGTTCTATGGAGGATTTGAAATTTTGAAACCCTGATTGTATTGAGCCCCTTGCTTATATACTTACATTATGTTGTGGAAAAGTAAGAACAAGTCTATCGGAAACAACCACTCTACCTTTTTTTATAAAGTAGGGTTAAGGTTTGCGTACACACTTTTCGATTACACTGGGTTTGTTGTTGTTGTCGCTCTTCCTGTAAAAATTGAGAAATTTGCTTATTGATATAAAAATGTGTACTAGGAATTGGGTATAATTTGTTGGTAACAATGGTTATTTGTAGTATTTTGGTGAAAGAAATTTTGTTATTTGAAAATTTACACAAAAATAATTAAATGTTGGAAGCTGACCTCGAATGCTTCTTTTTCGATGAAGCAGTATTGTATTTGAGTTTCCACACTTGGGATAAAAGCATATCATTTAACTCTAGTCCTTTTGCCAAGATTATGAACTGTTATAACGAGCGCGACTGATTGCGTATGATTTCATTCACTTACAGAGATGGTAGGGCTATCTGTTGGAGAAAGGAACTTTATTAAGGGTGGTATTGCCCAGGATCTGCGTAATGATGGTAGAAAACGGCTAACTTATCGGCCAATTTATGTGGAAACAGGTGTTATTCCTCAGGTATTTCCGCCCTCAAGTTTTTTTCTTTTAGCTACAATTCAAGCTAAATATTAAACTTTATTTTGCTTCTTACTAGGCAAATGGATCTGCGAAAGTCAAGTTGGGTGCAACTGATGTTATTGCCAGTGTGAAGGTACTGTTATGATCTAGGCGTTGAAACACGTTTCTACTTTTTATTTTAGATTTAATGATGTTAACGTGATTTTCTTTAATAACCGCTGTGCAATTTGGTCGTGGAAGTTGTATTCATTTGGC
The DNA here is from genome assembly GCF_001406875.1 of Solanum pennellii. NCBI lineage: Eukaryota > Viridiplantae > Streptophyta > Magnoliopsida > Solanales > Solanaceae > Solanum > Solanum pennellii. The sequence continues at coordinate 2,280,583 of NC_028644.1, read as the reverse complement.
CTATTGAATTCTTATTGCAGGCGGAACTTGGAAAACCAAGTTTGTCTCATCCTGATCAAGGAAAGGTTTTTATTTACGTAGAGTGCAGTCCTACAGCAGAGCCATCATTTGAGGTGTGTACATGGATTCATTTTACTTCCGAGTTTTTCTTTTATCTTTTTCATTGTTTTGTTAGAAAATTTTGTTCAAACACCAACCTAAGTCTTCATTTTCTATATCTTGCAATAACCTTTCTTATACCGAACATAAAGTCGTACTATATATCTCTTCTTATGACATACCTCTGTTAGTGTTTTATCAGTTATCAGTTTTGTTTTTGTTGATTAATGCAGGGCAGAGGGGGTGAGGAATTGTCCACAGAGCTCTCGACTGCACTTGAGCGGAGTCTCTTGGGTGGTAAAAGTGGAGCAGGTAATTGAAAGGAAAATCCACACTTCTGTCTTACTACATCCACGTTTCTGCTACTGGGAATGTTTCCAGCTATTGATGTAAATGTTGCACTTATGCATCTCTCGAGTTGATAATCTTGTGATGTGTTTCATTTTTGCAGGGGCTGGAATTGATCCGGCGTCTCTCTTGATCAAAGAAGGAAAAGTATGCTGGGATCTGTATGTCGACTGCCTTGTCATTAGCTCGGACGGAAATCTGCTGGATGCTCTAGGTGCTGCAATCAAGGTACATTCTAAAAATGTTCCCTCATCATGTATTAGCAAGAAAAAAAAAGAGGGTGAAACTTGCTTCGATTGTTTTAGAGACGCTTTGATACTCGAGACTGCAACACGAAAGCATTATTCCCTATCTTCTGACTAATCATAAGATGGTACTGTAGAAAGTAATCGTATTTAATTGAAACATTCTAAGCAGCAACAACTAATGTTCTTCCAGGCAGCACTGAGCAATACAGGTATTCCGAGAGTTCAGTTTCGAGAAGCTGCTTCAACAGACGAGCACGCAGATGTGGATGTTAGTGATGAAGAATTTTTGCAATTCGACACCAGTGGAGTACCTGTCATAGTTACTTTGACAAAGGTAACCCCCCCCCCCCAACCCAACCCTATTAATCAGAATCCATTTTATGCGACTGTTACTTGCATGGACGTTTTACCTTCAATAATTGCAGGTTGGAAGGCACTACATTGTCGATGCAACTTCAGAGGAGGAATCGCTAATGAGCTCAGCTGTTTCTATTTCTGTTAATAGACGTGGACTAATATGCGGATTGACTAAACGAGGAGGTGCAGGGTTGGACCCTAGCGTCATACTTGACATGATATCTGTTGCGAAACATGTAAGTGAGCAGCTAATAAACAAACTTGATTCGGAGATAGAAGCAGCCGAAAGAGCAAATGAAGAGGAACCATGACATAGCTCAAGGATTACCTATATATAGTTGTTCTTAGTGATCATTTTGTAAGAGTTCAGATCGAGGGTCGATTGTTTTGTTAATCAATCGTTGATGATTATCTTCACTGTTAAAGTTTTGTTGAATGATGTTGATTCTTGTCTATACTGTTCGTTTTAAAACAATCTTTTGATTTCTCACATTGACAACATTTCCACTTATATTATCACTTTCGATACTGACAGGGACAATTACCATGTTATAAACCGATCAAAACTTCAATACAACCTATGGATTCTGAAAAGAAAAAAACTATTCTTACCCAAAAGTTGTATACACTACAGGGTTAGAGTTAAGCTTCAATGATAAAAACAAGATGAGGAATCTGTTGCCTAATCTATCATTAGTTAATCCTAAAACTTGCAAGAAAAATGAACTAGGAGGAAAAGCCAACTTGTACAAAATAAATAAAATTGTAGTAGATTTGCCACAGTTGATGCTGATAAATACTTCGTCGAAAGAGGGAATTTAGAGCTATAAATCCAACTCGTCATCCTCCAAGGCAGAATAAATCACCCTACAGAAAGAAAAAAAATATTTAGTTAAGCTTGAAGTGCTTTAACCTATGTTGCTTGGACTCTGCAAAAATATTGTTGTGCCCATATTGAATCCTCCAAAAGGCACTACTCTTGGAGGATCCGACATACGCTAGTTAAATTTTTTGAAGAGTCTAAGCGACATAGGCTTTAACAATCAGAGAGCTTACACCCAGTAACTTACCAAAATAATGAGATGACGAGAAGAATTATGATGTGAGCAAGTTTGAAAATCCTCTGTTTCTTTTCCCAACTGAGCATATTAAAAATCTCAGTAACATCTATAAGGTGCCGTCTTTGCATGTACCTAAAAGAGCAAGAAGAGTTCAGATGACATTTATGAAATGATCAACTGTATCTGATAAAGTCAGGTGCTATGTTGCTCGCGCTCATAAAAATATCAATGGGTGCGTGTGGATCCTTACACAAGGTAGAGGTAAAGGTCTACGTACACCCATTGTGATCCTCCAAAAGTAATACAATTTTGGAGGATCCGAAGGCTGAGTCAATATATTTAGAGAGTCCAAGCAACATAGGTTAGTCAGCAAGCACAAGCCGTAACAATTTTGGCAACTAATATACGGACACAAGTAATAAAGTCTTAAACGCCATTATCGAATTATTCAAAGGAAGAATTCCTTCCCCAAAGAAAATCAGCATGATGTAACCTTCTTTTTTTTTTTTTTAATACATTTATCATAGCATAACCAAAAAAAATACAAGCTTTATGTTGATTAATTTTGTACCAAGTACAAGTTCAAGCCAGTGAAGAACCCGCCTAATGTAAATATTTATATACAAGGTCCTTTCTCGGAAAAAATATGTCTATAGAAGGCAACTTTCATAGTTGCAAATGGAAGAACTCTACATAGATTTCCTTTTATTTTACGAACAGATGCCAAGTTGACTTCATAGATCAAGAGTTTTAAAGCAACACTAAAAACTACTGGGTATATTAGCACATAGAATACTGCCAATACTTTCATCATTTTTACCTTTCTTTGCCCTACTGCAGCATAGTATTTGTTCTTTTTAAATATTTTTCTCCCATTACGAAGGAATTCAGGAAGGGGATGAGAGAGAGGGGATAAAATCAAACCACCACTTGTTGTGTGGAAGACTCCCATCAATACCAGTAGATTATAGGCCTTGCTGGTGAGCCATAGTATATAGCCACTTGGTGGTTCAAAAACTTCCATTTGCTGTAAACCATCAATAATGGAGAAAATTTCAACTAGTTAGCAAATAGAAAAGGAAAAGCAATATGTTTTTGTTGGCAGTGGGGGTCCAACAATTTCAAGGTGTTGTAAGACCTTTGTTTTTGACTTGTCTCTCAATCTTAATAATGTAAATTTGCTTCCTCTCTTCCCATTATTTGTTGTTTTTTTACTGCTCTTTTCAGTATGGATTTTTCACTAGCATATTTTTTTTAATACTTGATTATTTTATGTGCTTTACTTGAGTTGAGGGTCTATCTGAAACAACTTCTCTACCTTCTCAAGGTAGGGGTAAAGCTGTGTACACAATACTCTTCTCAGACCCCACTATATGTCGTTGTTGCTACTTCCTCTCTTCCCATATTCAAAGTCAACCGTCTTCAGGGTCCAGTATTCAAGTACATTGAATATACTAAGACCATACATCAATTCATTTTTGCTCAATTCAAGGCAAAGAAGAGTTTTCTTCAACTCCAATCTAGTCTGAATTTATTTCTCTAATGGATAAACAGTTTGCTCTTAAACTTGACAGATACACATCTTTGGTTTTTATATATGAATTGATTGCATATATATTAAACAATTTCCACCACTTATATTCAACCACCCTAGGTAAAGGAGTCTATCAGCAAGAAAACTGTAAGCATTTATTCCATATAAACTCTGCAAAGGTAATAAAATCCAATGTAACTTTAATTTATTTCTGTAGAGCCCAAGTTTTCTCAACTCAGTGATCTCCTCTTAAGCATCATTAGCACAGATAAGGCTTCAACATGTCAATCAAAGAGTAAGGAGTTAAGACATGGTTTTTAGTAGTGTATCAAGAGAAATTAAGACTATCGGAGTTCAAGAGTCATCCCAGCATTAGCAAAAGTTTTAATGCAGTACATAGGTTGAGTAATTGAGCTTCCTAGAACTGCAGTAGATATGCTACAGTTGAGCCTGCCCCAGTGAACACAATCTTGATTAACTTGGGATCGGACAAGCTTGGTATATTATGACCCAGAGTTGCTAAACTCAATGCACGGACTAAACATCTTTACCTCAAGGAACTACACTAACATACCCATCTAGAGACAGCACGAAACAAGTAGATTGCAAGTGGAAAAAGACAGAAAAGTCTATTGAACATTAAATTTAGTACTAACTCAACGCCTAAAAAAGTTTTTGTGCAAGCAAAACTGGCAAAGAAACATCTAGATCTGACCTCCAACCCAAGGAATAATTGACAAATGAAGATACACGAAAACCATCAACAATCAGTAAAGGAAACATAGCGTGGTTAGTTTACATTTCATTCGATGCAAAATAATGATAAAAAGCACTTTATGATCTAAATCGTCTCTCAATTTATGTGGTGTAGTTTGACCGGCATGGTGTTATGAAAGAAGCAAGGACTTTTGGAACTTGCGGTATCTAAACATGCCATGAGACTTCGGTACCTATAAAAACATGTTACTCAGGGTAAAATGGGAAGTTCAAAGTTGAAATGTTCCAAATATAGGAAGTTTATTTTTAGAACCAACTGATAAGGATATAGTGACACATAAAATGAAACGAAGTGAGTAATACTGCATACAGTAACACAGAATGTGCATCAATGGAGGATCATGACCTAAATCGTCTCTAACATATTTGAAGCCTAAAAGAAATGTAAAGATCAACATGATAATTTACTTAGAATGATTCATGCCGTCTCAGTTTTGTTTTTTTACATAAATGCATATATTTTCTTTCATAGACAAGCAGATGAAAGTGACCAAAACGAAACTTGATTATTGAACTAGATGAAAAGAGAACTTACAAATTGACATTGTAGTATAGATATGGAACGCAGTAAAGCGACATAGCCCAATGCCCTGTAACTAGGTAGAGGAAGCACAGAACTCCTTGCGTGATGAACTCAGGTAAAACAACTTTGTTTATACGAGATGCAGTTTCGTAAGGATTGATATAGTCAAACTCTAGATCAGTTAAGGAGATGAGCTGCAACGAATTTCAAAATGTCAGACTTCATTTCAATAAACAGAAAAACTTTTCATTCATGATAATAAACAGAAAAAACTAGACTTCGCAGAAGTTCTACTTAGGTTATAGTCGAATAGAGTTCCAAACAAAAACATCATTCAGACCATCTGAAGATTACGAGAAAAGTCAGTTACAAACATGCAGATATCTTTTCCTTGAAACTAGACAGCAGAATATTCTTACATTCTAGTAAAGAAGCTCCCAAATACGTCACAGAAGTTTCTGCATATTATCCCCTACTGAAATTTAGGCACAACCATACGGTACTGTGCCACGGCCCACGAATAGTTAAAGAACATCAAACTCTTGTACATACCATAGCAGACAACTTAAGAATAACTGTAATTCCAAGACCTAGTTCTGTGGAGCATTGCAACAAGATACTCTTAAAACCTTCACACTGTTGAATCATAAGACTTATAACCTTCAGAAGCTCAAATTAGTTAACCAATTGACTAGGCCTCAATCCAGAAAATGTTTTCCAACTTTCCCATGTTCGGTTGATCAAAAAACAAGTTATACAAGTGACTTTCCACATAGACCGTGTCATCTCCACCATCCGACGCACATCATCTTCACCCCATCCCCAAACCCCACACCCCCACCACCCCCACCCTCACTTACTAGGTGACGTCTTTGGTAGTAATTCATTGAAGGAAGCTAACCATAAATCCCCAATAATCATTGCTAGAAGGAAAAAAACAATATTTATCTAAAACAACAGAAAAGAACTGATCTCTCCTTTTTAATCAATAAACAAAAATGACATTTTTCTATATTTAATGACAATTTGACTTTAAACTTTCTATTCCACATAGATACCTATAGCTTGTATTAGATCACAAGTTCAAAGTATACATTTCATTCTTAAACTTCGCTCTCAATCAAACACCACAACATAAATTGGGATGGAGAGAGTATAATAAAGGATAAAAACGGTACCACCTCCCACCAGCACAGATATGGAGTAACTTTATACACCCAAACTAGAACAAAATAGGGAAACATCACCTAGTATTTTAGTTTATCTCTACTGAAAATTTAAATCTGAGACCTTATGGTTCTCAACCGACTTCATCGACCACTAATCATAAATCTCCAATAATCATTGTCATTGCTAGAAGGAAAAATAACTGCTCCAACGCAGCAAAAAAAGTACTATAATGGAGAAAAAACGTTGAATTTGAGGGTTTTAAAGGAAATTAACCTGGAAAATAACCATAACAAGTATAGCTACGACTATGAAGAAGAAGAGTAGCCATATCAGCATATCTCCCATTGTAGCCTACTGGCGCACGATAAGATTGAAGATCCTTGATCGTTGATCAGTACGCCGGCTGCGTATTGCGCCACCAGGTTGTTTATCGGAGGTGAAATTCTGGACCGGTGCCGGAGTCAATAGTTCCGGGAGTAAAGGTGTTTGTTGATCTGGGGTACAGTAGGAAACTAGGAATGTCAAAAAATAAATTAAAAAATACTAAATATCATACCATATTATTTTTTTTTAAAAAAATTATTAATCATTTTATAATAACAACAATAATAATAATAAAAAGAGATATTTCTTCGATTTAATTCGAGCAAGTAGGAGAAATTCGAGCTATTTTATTTTAATTAAGAGTCTATCGAAAATAATATTTCTATCATTATTTATATGATAAGGATATTTTGGAGCTAATACGTGGATGAAGGGTGACCATTTTCAATACTTTGAGGTATTTTAGGCCCTTTTCCGTTTATAAAATAGAGGAAAGATGGTATGTACAATACCTTTTTTCGGTCTTAATTAAAGAAGGGAAAAAAGAAAGATATACCTGCTAATTATCGTAAATGATATGTAAATACCCTCCGTCATACTTTTTGGATATTGGTGCCCTTTATACTAACGTACATACAATGTTATAATCTTATCCATCGATCCGACAGTTATCAACGGATAAGATTGCGCCATATGTCCCTATTTAGTCTTGTCAGGTTGAAGAGCATATACGATGTATTTTATGGACGGATGGACATTTATGTTCCAAAAATATAACAAAAGATATCTGTATATCATTTACGATAGTTCGGGTAATCCTTCCCTTTAAAGAAATAGAAATATATGTTGTTCATTAGATAGAATTACACTTTCTTGAAAGTAACAACTTATTTATTTGAATAAATGTTAGTTGTAACCAATCATTTCTTAATGTGTTACTATATTATATTGTGTTGTATTCTTTTTTATTATTTTGATGAACTAATTTTTGTTATTTTCTTTTGTTACAAAAATCTCCAAAAAAGAAAATATAAATTGTGGGGTAAATTTATTATAGCTAATTTCTCCAGTATATTGATAGTATTTTTATTGTTTTCATATTATTTTTTTTTTAATTATGATTACTATTTGATGTTTCACGTGCTTCAATTTTAATTTGTTTTAACTCTAAATGTTATGCTGCACTTTCTTTATTATTTATCATGTCTTATTTATCAATGCATTTTTAATCATTTCAAATTACTTAATTGCGTGTTAGATGAGTTTAGAATTTTTCAAAAATAATTTTTTAATCTTCATTTGATAGAGATGAAGTCCGTGTTTCTATCATTTTCATATCTCACTCGTGAGAATATTATATTATTTAAGATAAATAATAATAAGATAACAAATAAAGATAAAATGAGAAAAAAAATAAAGAAGATAATAAGTTGATCATTACATTTGGATTTTTCATTCATATAATAATACTGTATAATAAAATTCAACTGACATTAAATTAGTTATATTTATATTAGCAACACGATCCAATACAACATATAACAAATATCCAAACAAGCTATAAGATATTTCATTAATTACTCGTTATAATTATACTGTTAATAAAATATACATTGATTTATTATTCATTATGGTTTGATACATACGACATAATGAATGAACTCAGAATTTATAAGCTTTATTGATTCCACCCCTATTTAATATAATAATAAACATCATAATCATAAATTTCAAATTTTGAATCCGCCTCTCACTTGAGACGATTATTCAAAACAATGTATGCAACTAAGGAGTTTCCAAATATTGCTTGTTCCTTTTATGAATTTATTGATCTTTAGTGCAAGAAATGGATTGGAATTAAATTGCTTTGAATTATTTCCATTGTTACTATTACTCTTGCGAAGGTGAAAGCTTCTACTTCCCACATATCCAATCACATCTGAATTATTCAAGCCTATAATTAATAAAACATAAGAAAATTATTTTACGTTCAATTAGGGTTTGAAAAAAAGTATGTAAACTCCAAGTGGTGTGATATAGACTTCATATTCTAATTGCATTCTTTCATAGGTTGAATTTGTGACATATACGTTATACGAAAATAAATACTTAATTCACCACTTTCATTGGGGGAGGATGTAGCCTTTTGGCTACGAGTTCAACTGAATCTATATAATCCGTAACTTTTAATGTATAATATGAAAAAAACAATTAACTTTAAGAATGCACATCTGAACATCTTACTTGGTTTAAGTTTGATCACGTTAACATGCGTGAAATGCCATGTAGAATGTGATTTAACTCACGCAAAATGTTATGTAGGATGAATGTATTTAGAAGCCAACTTATATCAAGTTAAAATGTCTAAATATGAATTTTTGAAATTGAAATATTTATTTACTGCTTGAGGGTAAATTAACATGTCTATCGATCGATGAGTTATACATAAAAATGACGATGTATATAATTTAAATTCGAAAAAATTGAAATATTTGTTAGAACTTACTCTCAAGACTAAAGTGAGAAGTGTACAACTTGAATGATGAAGAATCATCAAGATGAGGACTTCGACCTTCTTCTTTATATTTATTTAGGACAAGTTTTATGGTCTCTTCAACATTTGATCCCAACTTGACCATGGTTTTAATTGGTCCAAGTGTGCCCTCAATTGTCACATTAACCACTACTTTTGCATCCTTCTTGTACACCTACAACAAATTATTGAATTTAGAAATCACTAACACAATATATATAAGGTCATAGAAATAGCTTATTGTAGAAAAATAAGATAGAATTATGACATATCATGGTTCGAACTTCTTGTATATTTTGAAAGTTTAGTGTATTAAACTGCCTTTTTTATCGTATACAAAGATTAAAATGAGTAACGATCGCATTTAAGGATGTGCTCTAATAGTCAATGAATTTTGTTGAGAACCATAAGATTTCAAATTCGAATTCCAGTCTAGACAAAATAATCTATTCAAGGTTTCATAAATAAAGTTATTATACTACTTGTATATTGTATGAAATATAGCATGTATCATCAAGTAATCAATGTACACACACATTGCGTTTGAGCACATCGATTATAAAAACAACAATAAAAATGAATTACACGATAACTCCTCCAACTTTTTGATCCAAGACAAGTAGAAATAAAAAGAAATTGAGCTCTACTTGTGTTTCACATATTTGATTCACTTATACCATGCGTAAATTTACCATGTTAATCACACATCCAACCATTTTTTACCTACTTAATTAGTTAACATCGATAAAAATTTAAAGCACTCTATATTTACCTCAACTCAATAAATATATAATACACATTTAAATACGTACTTATCACTAAATTACATTTAGCTTTTCCTATTTATAGAACTGACTAATCTGAATTCATGTTACATACAGCAGACACATTATAGGAAAATCGCTTGCTACAAAAAAAAAAGATATTCATCTAAAAGTGAAAAAATCTTATTTGTTTCACTACAACATGATCGTGTTAACCATAGTAATTAATATATATTCTCAATTACCTTAAAGAAACAAAAAAAAAAAAAACCAATAGTGTTACTTACTTGAGTACTCTTTGGAGAAGGAACATTAAGATAATCCGATGAGAAAAATAAATCCGTACAAGTTTGTGGCCGGAAAAGAACCTCCAACGACGTCGTAGTAACATCCCGTGGATGAAAACGACGACGATCATCTTCATTTTCACCTCCATCTCCATTTATATTTCTCCAAAAACAAGGCTCAGATTTCCATCTTTCAATACTTTTTCTTGCCCTATGATGCTTTAATAATGTTCGTCGTGCCACGGTCCTAGTACTCCTCCGATGACTCAACGTCGTGGGGAGATATAACGATTTTTGTACACCGCTACCACTAGCTCTTTCACACATTGAAATTGATCGATGATGAACTATATTCAAAATTTTGACGCTGTGAGTTCTAAATTAATGAATGGAAGTAAATTGCTTAGTAATAAAGGAATATATATTCTTTGTGTGTGTGTGGGGTGTGGGGGGATAAAGTGATCGATTGCTTCGTAATAGAGGTAGCTATTTAGGAATGTTTAAAATAACGTTGCGTGAAATGTTATTTATATATGTTTTACTCTTTGCCTTTTCTTTATAGTCAATTAATTCTATTTTTAATCGTTCGATTATTGGTAAATTCTGATTTTAGTTTCTATAATATTAAATTAAATACATTTAATTTAATATTAATCAAATTGTGCATTTTTTATATGTTTGCTTAAGAATATCCACAATTTACCGTAAATATTAATCCTTTCACTATTTAATTGTTGACGATATATATATATATATATATATATATAATTTGTGTTATTATTTACGTATTTGTTGGTATATAAATAATTGGGATAAGACACAAGTACCCCCCAGAATATGATCGAAAAATCATGGATATATCTTAACTAATATAAGGTCTTATTACCCACTAAACTCATTTTTTGTGTATACAAAATTACAAAACAAAAATAAGTTCATGAGGATAATAAGACCTTAGTTTAGTTAAAATGTGTCTGTGAGATTTCGATAATAATATAGGGGATACTAATGCTTATCCCTAAATAATTCTATAAATATTCAAATATAACATATTGAAAGTTAGATTTGTTAAGTTATATACATCACACGTAGTAAAAGCAAATTTTATTGTAATGAATGGAGGGAGTAAATGTATTATTATTCCTTTCCCACCTTCAATTTTTATTTGGAAAAAATGTATTTCTTAAAGAAAAAGAAATGCAATGCATGTTCCTTGCTCAATTGCTTGAAAGTTGAAATGAGCAAGACACGCTAAACTCGAAAATGATGTTATTAGCTAGACTATTGGTACAATGTCCATCACTATATTCTTTCTCCACTTGTAATTCGACTAATTTTAATTCCCATTGAATAGAAAGTTTTTTTTACGTATAGAGATGTTTTTCATCTTCAAGACTTGAATGAGATATCTTAAAATTGATTGACGTCTTAATGATGATGAAAGAAATTCCAAGCGTCTTATCATATTGACCCTTCAGTTATATAAGACAGACATATCTTTATCAATCATAAAAGCTTGGTCTAGGCTTATACCAATAGTGAACCAACAAACCCTATATAATTATCAAATCTCTAATCACTTTTATCGAATAATACCAATGGCAAATGATCAGAGAGAGAGAGGGGGCGCAACATCCTCAACATTTAACATATTCTCAAACTTTAAATGAATAACAAGAACATTGTGTGAATGTTTTGTTGAGCCACACCACGTAAAGATATTTTTATAAAATGTTATTTTTTTAGTAAACGAAATTAACTAGTAATATCGATGAATCGAAAGCCGAGTTAAATACTAAGTTAAACTTTACAATAACCTAATTTTCAAAAAAGTAGTTTGTTAAGACAATTAGAAGGTGGTCATGAAAATCAAAATCCCCTAAGAAGTGCATCTTCATGAATCAAATTATCAAATACATTACACAACGACATAAAAACTAAAGCCCGTCTAGCTCAGTTGGTAGAGCGCAAGGCTCTTAACCTTGTGGTCGTGGGTTCGAGCCCCACGGTGGGCGTTTTTTTGTTTTTTTTGAAATGTCAGTTGTAGAGTTTTTGGCTAAAATAATCCATCAACTATAGCCTAAATCTGAAGTACATCCTTTATTATAAAAGTAAACAAAAAACATTCCTACACTATTCAAAAAGTTGCAAGATTCATCCTTTTGTCTTTTTTTTTAAGAAACTCAAGTCATCAACAAAAAATGTATGAAGTCGAACGAATATATGTACACACGATTAAGCTAGTAAAGTTGGGTGATTTTTTTATGTTTAGAAATTGAGGATTAAAATATTCAGACAAAATATATTCAAATTCTAAAAATTCTTTGTAAAAAAACTGTCCAATTACAATTCCATTTTAAAAAAATTCAAATAAATTAATTATTATATAATTATCACAACAAAACGTCTACATAATTTCACTAAATTAACAGTATTTTTATATATAGTATAAAATGTGAATTGCATTGTCTACATAGTGTGTATGTACTATATAATTTTTTTTTTATTAAAGAGCAAAATAGTGGCACATTATATTTTTAAAATATTTTTTTTTTTTGCATAAAACTTTAAACCATTGGATGATGTATAAATATTTCAAAACTTATGTATTGTTACAAGTTAATTTATTTAGTTATGCTAAAAAAATATTCATTTCTTTTATCCATATCCTTATTCTTTTTGGGTAAAATTGATCTTCTCGATGTAACTAAGACATGATCAAATTTTGAAATATATTTTTTATTTGTTCAATTAGTTTCTTAACAAAAATAAACTGAAGGATGATTCTTGTTATTTTTTGAATAGTATAAGGATGTTTTTTGCTCACTTAGATAATATAAAGATGTACATTAGATTTTAGTTATAATTGAGAAATGATTTTAGCCAAAAACTCGTCAGTTGTATGACTATTTATTTTGTGTGGAGTATGATTGATATTGTATTATTTTTTAACACTCAAGGGTCTAATTTATCAAATCGAGAATTACGCCGTTTTAATTCAATTTTTTGATGATATTACTATCTTCTACCGACAAGTAAACATTACATATAAGATAAAATCGATTTGTGAGATTAACCAATAATGTTTGTATCAAATATAAATTGACTACAAAATTTTTCTTCTGATACTGTATTTTTTCGATCTTGACACAAGCACAAGATACTTTACCTAATAAGCAACATTTTATATTTTTGGTTTTTAACAATTCAATATGTTAACACAAAATTGCAAAGAGACAAACATTATGAAGTAGAATTTTACTTCTTCCTATAAAATTTAGTTGTTAGTACTTAACAAATTAACGACGTATGATATTTTTCTGAGGTAATAAATGAGTTTTTTTTTTTTAATTTACTATCATTACGTTAAGCATTTCACCTTTAAGTATTGCGAATTCAGATCACTCGAGAATCTAAAATAGATATCAGATTTTTCAAGTTTGAGCTCAAGGAATGAAAATTTTTTTTCTAATTGAACATTTTTCTTTTTAATAATTGCTAATAAATTATAGAATTAGTAATGCATGTTAGAGTAGATATATAATTTACAAATATACAATCTTCTCGGATTACACTAAATATGTTGTTGTTTATTTGTTACTCATAATGAGTGTTAAGACTTGTAAAGTCTATTACGCAATTTCATACATTCTACCCCTCTCTAAATCGTACTTGTAAAATTATACTTCTATATTATTTATTCGGTAATGATGAGGGTTTATAAATATAAAATTGTAATTATTGGATATGGAATAAGAAATTAGAAAAATGAAAGTTTAACACATTTTATTTTTAGTTTGAACTCTAAAATAAATAATTTTATAGGAAAAATTACATATTCAAAGTAATTAAAAAATACAAGTAGTATTTAAAAATAAAAAAAATCAATTATAGTGAACTTTGGGTCCGTTAGGGTTTAGGCCACTGTCTTCTTCTTCTTCCCAGAAAATGGCAGCGATCCTAAAGCAGACAACTAAGATCGCCGGGAAACTGTTGAATCCTAAATTGCTATCAACAACAAGCAATAATGTCACTCACTCAGTCTTTCCACGCGCCACCGTCAGCGGCGGTGCCGTTCGGTTTGCGTCGACGTCAGGTTTGAGCTACCTCGAGAAGAAAACAGCTCCTCGACGATTGCCGGCCGTTTACAATTACCTTCTTCAAGCAGATGAAAGAACTCATTCTACCGGAAATGAACCTATTCCGAAAATTACACTAAGTACTCTATAGCTCAAACTCAATTTTACATTATATTCCCATAATTCACTATTTGTTTGATACTTTTGGTTTGTTGAGAGTTTAATTTGGTACCTTTTTGGAGCTAAATTGGGCTAGATTAATATTACTGCATTTGAATTATAACTAAAGCTAATAGATTAAGAATCTGCATGAAAAGTATTATAAGTTGCAATTATTCTCGGAAAAATGGTGAAGAAGTATATTTCAAACGAATGCATTTATCAGTTTAATTTAGCTCCAAAATGTCTAGCAGTATTTCTCAGTTTTAGTTTATTATTATGGGAGTTTGATTTTGTACGTTATTGGAGCTAAATTGGGCTAGATTACTGTACTTCGATTAAAGCTAAAGCTCGTATTTAGAAAACTGCACAAGAAGTTTTATAAGTTGCAATTATCCACTGTAAAATAGTAACAACAACAACACGTATCTGGTGTGATCCCACAAGTGGAGTATGGTAGGGTAGGATAGGATAGGATAGGATGTATGCAAGCCTTAGGCCTACCTATGTGGTGTAGAGAGATCGTTGCCGATAAGACCCCAGACACTGTGAAAATGGTGAAGAAGTATATTTTGAACAAATGCATTAATCAGTCTGATTTAGCTACAAATGTCTAGCACTATTTCCTCGCTTTTGGTTTATTATTACAAGAGTCTAATTTGGTAATGAGCTAAGTTGGACTAGATTACTGCATTTTCTTAAAACTAAAAATTTGATATTTGGAAACTGCACCGATAGTATTATAAGTTGCAATTATCTTCTGTAAAATGGTGAAACAATATATTTTGATATGTTAGCGAAAGTTTATTTAGTTTGGATCTCGGGAAGGGAAATAGTGCTAGAAATGTTGGAGCAATTCAATGCATTTGTTTAAAATTAATAAGTTAGATATTCGGATAACTACAAGTTGCAATTATTCTGAGATAATTGCTTAAAATTTATTTAGTTGAATGTCAAGAAGCTAATTGTGTGTGTGGCCAAATATCTTGGGGATTGAGGGAGTACATAAGTTTGTTTAGAGTAAATTTATAATCAGATGTTTGTTACAGCTTGTGTATTGGCGAGGAGATGAATCTATCTAGGCTACTTTTGCACAGTTTTTACAATGGTGCTTTGCATCACTTGCTTAATATTTTTGAATCTGCCTCTGTCTGAAGTTGAACATCTATATTCTTTATTTCTATTTGAGAGACTAAAATCGTCCTATTTACATGAAATCTGATAAGGCTCCGTGGATTTGAGAATCTAAAGTTTATTACAATGCTTTTATCTTCAAATGAGTTATATATTATGCATTGGTTCTGTACTGCAGAGTTTCAGAGCGGTTGGTGGGTGCTAATCTTTGATAAATGACGAGGGTATTAGGTAGATTCAGGGATATGACTATTCAGCATCCACTAGCCTAACACCTCTTTGATTAGGTATGTTGAGCTGAAAGTTTAGGCTTCAGTTCATCATCATTTGGCTTGATTGAAAATCAGATTTCAAAAGGATGGTGTTTTAGTGTGGGGGTGGTGGTGACTAGAAAGTACATGTGGGATGACTTGTTTGACATTAATGTGTTCTCACTATAATTTCTGAGTGTGCCACTTATACAATTGCTATCTAGTAGATTGTTGCAACCATATGGCCTCTATTTGAGATGTACTGTAAAGCAGCATGTAGGATGTTTAAGATGTTAAGTATTAGTGGTTCGGCTTGTTCTCACTGTTACCTTCACATACAGGTCATGTTTCTGTGAGCTTTGCGGGATATGTTGACACTAGAAGTCATACAGAAGACACTAATGCAGGTAGATTTCTTCTTGATTTACAATATTGAACAACATAGACAGCAAACATGTCTGAGAAAATTGGTTATTGTGTGTAGCAAGCACAAAGGCTAAGAAAAACACGCCTATCAAGAAGAAAGGGAAGAAAGGAACTCAGAAGCAAAATACCAGCACACGTAAGGAGTTACGTTAAAGAATATGTTTAGCAGTAACATTGGCTGTTAAATTTGTAATTATTAATGAAGTTGTTTTCCTTTTGCAGCAAGCAAAGCTCGTATGAGAAGTATTAACACAGGTCTGTTAAGTTCTTTGACATGACATTTTTTTGTTTGATGAGGTAGTTCTTCGACTTGACATGACATGTGAACAATATGTCCTCCGTAAATGCTATCTCTAAGACATTTGTATTTATCTGCAGCTGGCACAAAAATTATTATGAAGCTTGATGTCAAAAACGCTAATTGGTTGAGTGAAAGAGTCAGGGAGAGGATCATGCTCATGGTTAGTTCTTTTTTTATCTTTAAAATTATGCCCTCGAGGAAATGTCCCTTGAATTTGGCTGGTGGTGCATTTTCTTCATCTTGCTTCCATTAGTTCTGGATTTCCATTCTTTCTCTTATTTTAAATTGAGTTCATGGAGATATATCTAGTTTCTTAGAATCTGTGTGTTGAGAGCTAACTTTTTTATTGAAGATGCAAAACTCTTTTTTGTACTTCTGCAGTACTTTCTTGGTACTAGATTTAATAAAACATCATTATCTTATAAAAAAAATTCTTAGAATACAGTGTTTGCATTTGACTCTGAGGAAAGGAAGTTCAAGTGGAATTTAGACCTTTGAATCGTTAAAAAAAAAACTAAACTTTTGAACCTTTATTGTGTATATGTCGATTGTGAGCCATCTGGTTGAGTGACTATGACTACATTTTAACTCCTTAACGTAGTTTGCAGAAATATAGTCGTAGCCCCCTTTATTCCTTTTGTTATTTGCAAGCACTTGAGTGAATGGATATCACAAATTTGACAAGGTCAGAGCACATCTGTGGAACATTATGTGGCTACCCAGTCTTCCAGCGCTGCGGAACTCTTTGTGGTCCTCTACCATTTGAATTAAAGGACATTGATTGAGGTCGAGTGATCTGGTTAGTTTGGTGACCTTGTCTATTCCTACATCTTTAACTTGAGAATTATCTTAGTGAAAGAAAAATAGATAAATGATTGTCGGAGTATTGTTAGTGTCCATCCTGAAATGAACTATCAGATCGTAGAATAGAGGGATTGGTCAGGTATCTTACTATAAAGTATAAACCACCCTCAAGTTACAACTTTGGTTCTAATGAAAGGTAAAAGATAAATAGACAAACTGTCAGGAAATACTGTTAAGTTGGGTGGTTCAAGATGTATTTCATGTGGGGAAGGGGGTGAGCGGTTGATCAAGTTTTCCGATGCAAAATTTTCTCCTACTTTGAGGATTTAAGTCTTCCATCTTTTCTGACTTCACATGTTTCTGGCAACGTTAAGATAAGTCAAGATTGTTGTATTCACATAAAGATCATGTGGGGTTTCGGCAGAGATGCTAGGGATAGGATTTTGAGGAGGTGGCATTCTACATCCATACTTGTCTTCTACGATTTAGGATGGAATTTGGCTTAAACTTATATTTTCTGCCAAATTATGTTTTGCCTATGTTTTTATGCTAAACTATGTTTTGCCTAGAATTGCATCTCAAAGTTATTGAAACAAGATTGAAATAAGAAAAGAGGAAACTTAAACTAAACTGATTAAAATCTTTTTGGTGGGGCTGCTGAAGGTGAAAAAGGGCAAAGGGATGAACCATTTCCATCCTTGTGTTAATCAAGTTTCTCTCCCGCGGCCATCTGATTCCAAAACATCCTTAAGTAGAATGAAATCTTAGTATGAGACTTCTCTTGGAAGGCGGCAGATGTTTTTTAAATTTGTTCACATGGAATGTTGACCCATCTTGCTCTTAATATTGAATAATGCTCATAGTGCTTCACTCCTATGTTGTTCCTTCAAAGTGTTCACTAGTTATATTTATTTATATCCTTGACATGGGCTTTAGTTCTTATCGATCCCTCTAAGATCTTGTGACAAGTTGTTTTGTAGTTTATGGTTTTGTAAGCGAGACTAAAGCTCATCTCTGATGTCTATGCTTGCTGGGTGGGAACTTGACTCTTCTTACCCTCTTATCATCCCCTTTTCAAAAAAAGGGAAAAAAAATGATTATCTTAACGCTTTATGTAATTTCCTAGAATAATAGTTTCTCATGGTGCATTCTTCTGTCATTTCTAAAAAAAAGCACATCTCTTTTTGGTAATTTTGTTGTTGCAAGTTGAGTTTCGTGTCTGAGAAGCATTTTCCTTGGAAATATATATTTCTAGTATTTTTGAAGTCTCCTTGGTGTGAGGCGGTGCAACTCAGCTGTTTTATTACTCCTACCAAAATATCAAACAATCCTGCAATCCAAAGAAGAAATCCATTTATCTTAATTTAGGGCTATGTTGTTAAAACAAAATTTAGCGTTAAAAAGTGTTGCAGATCTAGAATAACTAGATCAAGGTATTATCTTTTAGCAACATAATGTTTTTCATGAAGTGATTACGCAGTTCAGCATGGAATTAAAGCAGGTAAACTTTTTGTATTTGAGTCTCACCATGCCTGTTAACTAATATTGTCATGTGCTTGGTCAACGCAAAGGATCAGGCTCGCATGTGAGTGAGCAATGAACATGTTGTAGATACATTAAATAGAAGTATTTCTGCGCTCACACTTCTTGCTGGTCGTACCTGCTGTAATTCTAATTGATACAGTCTTGGTCAGCCACTAGTCATGCCAACATTAGGTTTTTCCTTTCTCATCCTAAGTATAATTCCACATGCTAATAATAGGGAATTTAAAGCTTTATTATCGACTTAAACAAGCCATGTGTATCCGATTGGAGATGGAAGTCACAGGCACCATCTTCTTTCAATTGATGCAACTATAGACATATCTGCTGGTTCTGATATTAGGATGTTCAATCCAAAATCAATCCATCCTCTTCTCAGCACTTCACAATAGGAAAATGACTTTCTGATGGAAATGAACAGGAAAAGACTCGGATCAAGGATGGGGAGCTTGTGCTTACTTCAACTAAGACTAGAAAACAAGAGTTAAAATCTGCTCTCTATTGATATTCTTTCTTGGTTTCTTTTTTTTGTCCTTGACCATGCAATAATACTATCCTGTTCTTTTTATTTTCTAGGAATAATTTTGAAGATGTTTTGGCCAAAAAGCAGAAAGTGCTTGGGAAATTTCAGGTATTATTGTGTGTATTTTTCCACAAATGTAGTATTATATATACACCCGAAAAGGAGGAGATTTGCTATATAATAAGTCTCTAATTAGATTCTGTTGGACTGGTGCATTTATTCAATGTAGATCTGTTTCCTAAAGGTAGAACAAGAACAATGAACCACATGTCAGTACAGTTGGACACAATGTTATTTTCAGATATCAACCGTTGAATGTTTTTGCTTTGTCGTCCTTAATTGCCTTTGATGCTTGTTGGCAAAACTAAAAAGCCACTTCTGCTGGTGATGAAACAGGAAATAATTAATGCTGCTTCATATGCTCCGCTGCCACCTTCTGACGGGCTTGTAAAAAAGATTTCCAAGTTGTAAGATCTCTTCACCATTTTCTTCTCTGCAGTTCCCTTTTTCACCACTCTTTTGTATCTTTAATTTAGTACCAATTCTTACTATTTCAGGGCTGTTATGAGGAAGGAAAATAATTTTGCATGAGAAGCAAGTCTATGTGATATAAAAAAGAAAGCTCGATGGATGATGGGTTTGTGAAATCAAAATTTTACTGAAGAGACTTGGTTTGTAGTTTCTGCTGTTGATTAAAATTCAAATACGTGGCTGAAAGGTTCCATGTGCTAGACAACAATGCACATATTTTTTGTTTCTTTCTATCCACAACTGAGTATGAAAGTTTCAAAGACATCATCGTGTATTAGCTTCTAACATTTTTCAGATCATATGGTTGACAGATTACACAGTTCTTTTGAATAAACTTAACATACTATGTAGTTATATTTTGCGTGTAGCTCGTTAACATAATGTGCCTTGAACGTGGACACTAGTATGTCAACACGACGAAATTCTGATAAGGTTGGACAAGATGAACGCACTTTGAAGTTAAGCTTACCTGCTGAAAATAGTTCTTATTTCCTTCTTTCATTGAAGGTTTTAGAAATGATTGGCGGTCATTATCACCATATTCATCATTTATTCTTTTATTAGAGTGATAAGTTGGGGGTATGACGCTCCTTACTAAAGATGTTTCCGTTTTCAGGTCTCGAACCTGAGATCTCATTTTTAAGGATGGAGACGTACTCTGCAGCCCCGCCACAACCTTTATTGGTGTTGACACTACTTCGCAAATAACAACAGTGGCTTGTTGGCAGTCACACGGAGTAGCAAGAGTAAGTTTAAATGCTCTTTGTTGATCAACCATATCATGAACACTGCCTATAGATGTCTCTGTGACTTTCATCTAAAAACTTAAGTTGTTAGATGAAATGGTCGCATAGTTTAACGTGACACCAGAATAGGCAGATGTATTGAGAGAAAATTTGTATCTACATTCTCTGTTTTGCTGACTTCTAGAAACCTATTCGCTTTTCCTTGTCCTGCATAGTATTTTTACCTATTTTCAACCCGCCTCACTCTTTATTCGTGCAACTCTCACCTTAGACCTGTTCCGCCCTGCTTAAGTTTTTCTTTTTTTCCCTATCCTCTAAGAAACAAAAAATGCAATCTTTCATGGCACATCAATTCAATCTTCTACTTTTCTTTTTGTTTCAAATGCTATCAAACAATATACAACAAAATCACACCAGCATAAACCCAACTGGCAAACCAAATATTCAACTTTGTGATGATCTAATGTACATAACCCAAAAATGCCCCAAAAAAGAGAAGAAATCTAACAAACAAATACCAAAGAATTTCACTATGTTGTTTTTTTCTCAAATCTGACCATGTCTTGGTGATAGAGTTAGTCGATATCTGTACATAACAGGTACCTGAAGAATTAGTCGAGGTTTAGACAGCTCACCTAAATTCACTTCCGAATCACAAACTCTTCACCAGATTCTCTATCAAACCTTCTAATCCATTTCTTTTCCATCTTCCCACCAGAGACACTCTTTCCGGTGGAGACAGCCCCTACGTGAGCAATATCTAATCCTTTTCCGACGGGTAAAAAAACTGACCGAACGATTCTTGATTTTTCGTCAAGTACACTCCTCCATCTGAAATCTGTAACAGCTCTTGAACTCACATTTTTACATACCAAAACCGCTCCCCTGTTTCCTAATGCAACCACCTTCAAAATCGTCGAAAAATCATTTCTTTCACAATCCACAACCAGAAAATCGATCCCTGTTAACGTCTCCAATGTTTCCTCCGCCTCACCAATAACAATTTCCGGTGACATTCCGGTGATTTTCTCTATAGTTGATTTATACTCTGTTTTTGTATCTTCATTTGGGACTATGCAAATATGCCTACCACCTGTTTGTTGAATTGCATTAGAAAGACCAATGCTGGTTGATGTAGCCCCGCCTCGAGACCATGTCTCTACGATCATTTGTGCGTTCCATCCTGCAGCCATGGCTGATATTAGCTCTGCTTCGGTGGATTCTTGCAATAACCCACACTGCAAAATGATAAAAAATGGTAGTAAATGAGTGATATGCAGATTCATAATAGACATATAAAGAAATTATTGTACGTCGAAAAACATCACAAGTGTTCTGGGAGAAGGAATTTGTTACCAAGTTGTCTTATTGTGAATAGAAAGAGCATTTCTCGATGCTCAAAGTTTCATAGCTAAAACGAGTTTTCAAGAAACTAGTTCAATTGAGAAAAAGAAACTAGTTTAATTGAGAAATGGGAGGAAATGTATTATCTCTCATTGGAAATATATGAAGATTTTATGTATCGAGAAAAAGACCTGAATAAAAAGGAAAAAACAAGTCGATGAAAAAACATGAAACTATCATGTTTCAATAGAGGTAAAACCGATAACTAAGGGGCAATAGAGTGGGTTAAGTGCTTGGAAAAGAAAAAAGATGATGAACAAAGAGGAATAACTAATCGATGAAAGAACACAAAACCATTTAGTTTCAATAGAGGTACGAGAACTAAATGAGGGAAATAAAACATGTGCATTTTCGCGATTTGTTCCAACAACTACTAGATGTAATTTCTAAGAGTTGAACGAGAATGAAAACCACATAGAGGAGTCAAAACCAAGCATCCTAGTGTAATGTCTAATAGATTGGTACATTTAGTTGTAACATAAGAAAACCATCTTAATTGAAATACAAACTTGTCCTTTGTTGAGTTATATGAAATGATGACTCCTGAATGAAATTTCAATAAAAATGGAAATAATACATATATAACATCTGTTTAGAATTCATCGACTCTAAATTCTGAATTCAACAGAACAAAATCGGAAATGATAGACTTACAGATTTAACAGTATCAAGGTAAGCTTTAGATGCTTTCTCAGGAGACCAAACCAACTTCATTTGTTGAGATATTGTTTGCACTAAAGTTTCGAATTATATGTTAGAACAACAAGTCTAGAAGTTTTATAGGAGAGCAAAAAAAGAAATTAAATTAATGAATTTCTAAAACAAGTATGAAATGAAAAGGTCAGTTTTTAGAGAGTTGACATTAAATCCAGGCAAATCCAACGTGGGGGGATTAGGATTAAGATTTGTGGATTTAATTGGAATTTTTCCTTCTTTTAATAATTACCTTTAATTTTTCTCACTCTAAAAAAAATTAAAGTTTTTATCCTAACTAAGATAAGATAAGAAGCAACTCTACGTATCAAGTTTTTCGTAATTCAAATATTAGAGGGATACTTTGTTATAATAGGTTAAATTGTATTGAGATAAAAAGTAACTCTATGTATCAAATTTTTCGTAAGCGGTAAATTGAATTTTGATATTATAACCACAAGGGATTCCTACTAGTATGGTAAGTTATTGATGTTATTAAGAGATCGTTTGATTCAGGTACTAGTTATGCAAAAATTGTTATTCGAGAATTATTTATAAATTGAATATTTTTTTTTTAATATTCTATTAATCTATTTTATATAAAATAATGTATAGATATTCGATAACTCAGTGTAAACATTACTTAATAATTATGTAATATACCTTTATATTAATATATTTTTATTTTATATTCTATTCCGCATAAAATAATATAAAATTGCTAGTCCTTTGTAATTCAAATCTTCCTCAACGAATCTTTGGCCGCCAATGGCATATATTTATTTATACTTTGTTCTCATTGGCCGGTTGTGTCTATGTCTACTTTCCATGACCATATCTTTTTATTCGATATTTAATATTTATTTTGAAGTCTTGATTAATTTAAATTTATTTTATATAAAGATAATTTTAAAGAATAATGTGCTTTATTATGTTGTATTTTATTTTTGAGGCTTGAATTTGAAATTTCTTATTAAAAGCGAAAGAACTAATCTTATTTGAGTTACTTCATTACCGTTGATAGTTGAAGTACTTGGATGACAAATGGAGTCATAATTTTAATTTTGCGGATTTGAGTTTTAAAAAATAGCACTTTTAATTATTAATAGCGACTTAATATATAAAAATACACAATTCAAACAAAAATTACTATGTAACTAAATTTCTACCTTTCTCTAACTTTGATATTTCACTTTCTAATGCTACGAAGTCAATATCGACTTAGTGATATCGTAATTTGAATGTTTAATTTGAAATAAATAACATCAAACAAAAAAAACTAGTTGGAAAAGTATTTACATGAAATAATGACTTTTACTCATAAAACTTCATTTTACTAAAATTCATATCCTAAAACAATGTCAACTATTTTTATTATAATTTTTTTTTAACTACACCCTAAAAAATTATCCAAATAAATATTAATATTCCTATTGACTTTGATACATTATCTATATATCACTCAGTATTAGTCGGTGAGTTTAGCCAATGTTAATTTTACTTTTCCATATGACTTATTCTCCTTTTATGTTGTATACTGTCAAAGGTCAACTAGGATCTCGTAATAATATTGTTTGTCTGAATATTTTTTTATTAATAAAATATTATTAAAAAATTATACAATATAACATTGTATTTATGTATATACATAATATAGAGTTATATACATAATTAGAGCTTTCATTTTTTAAAATTATGTGTATCTATTAAAGAACTTTATTTTTATAATCTTATTAAAGACGACTTTATTTTTATAACATTTCATACGATTATAATGATATCGATCGTCTATTTTTTATTTTTTATTTTGTTGTAAGATTTGGTGAAGCTCGATAGCTCAACAAGTACCACCTCCATACTATACTATATTTATGTATTCTTACTGCCTATTTTTGTTGTTTGAAAAGAGAATTTTTTATTCACATTTCTTTAATTAAAATAATTAGTTTAGTATAAGTGTTTTCAATAATTTCACTTAATTTATTATCCAGCGTGCATTAACTTATAAATTTTCATAAAGTCGGTGTTAGTGAAAGCCAGAGAGTTTAAATATATAAAACAATATAGCTTTATATATAAGGTAAGACTAAGATTTAAAAACTACTATTCATTTTTATACTATATAGTTTTATAGTGGTCAATAGTTTAATCCTAACCATTTTGACATTTTTAATGTATAGTCACAACATAAATGAGTTTTAATTTTGCATACACGTTTACGTAACATTCAAGTATAAGATATATTTATGTATTATATTTCAATCGGTTAGTTGTGATATGCTAGTTTTGATATCCTTCGATTCTTAATCTAATGTTTCATGTTCGAAATTTAAAAACAAAATCATCTCTCATCGGAGCGCTTCACCCCAGCACCAAAGTCAGACATTCTAGCATGAATCCAAATCAGTCAGGCCAAAAATTAGGTACTGGACACCGAACAAAAAACCCAAAAAAAAAAAGAAAAAAACTTAATAATAGTATCCAATACAAATTCAAGTATTCAATTTTGCAATTATGTCTTTACATCCTTTTAACTTTTTCTTGAAAATGAATTAAAAAAAATATGACAATTCAGCATTACATTATATTATATATATAATAACTCTAGATAAATGTCTACTTTGCTGCAATATGTTGTTTTAATAGGAAAAACTGATATAAAGAAGTTTAAAAAGCTATAGACCCAGAGGACAAGCAAATAACTATAACCACCAAGACTTGGATAAACGAGAAGAAACCGTATACTTTTCACCCACTTTATTTACCATTAGGCCATACCTTTGGATCCGACTTTTGTATCCCTTTTATACTTTTCTCTGATGGCTCATTAGATTCTTTTCGTCTCTGCTTTGGCACGCTGAAGCTCTCACCATTTTACACCCATTAAAGAACTCTGAATCAAAACATAACAAAACAAATGCTGATAAAGACATGAGTTAGAAATAATAAGAGAAGCAATGACAAGAATCTTACAATTGATGATGGCGATTCGAGTGGTTGAGGTGTTGCACAACACTCATGATTTGTCTTTGTTCATTCATCAGGTAAGGGATTGCAATACCTTGTATGCTAACGTCACACAACGAGGAAGAAACAACAAAGAGGTTGGTGTACTACTACGATCTATAGCTTTTCCATCTATATTCAACCCCAACAAGTTGAGCAACGTGATCAGTTCCCTACGTGCCAAAAAAAGAACAGAGTTTCGCTCGGTTAGCCTTTCTGCACTGACATTAGTAGAACAGATTTACAGTCTTCCACTTTTGATCACTCACCACTTTCCCCTTCCCGAGCCGACCTCCCCTCAATGAGTTCTAATTCCTCAGAAAATGTCTAACCAACCTTCAAAACAAAAGGTTGAAATTATCAAGATGATACAGATACTGGTCGCCTATGTTGCTCAGACTTTTCAAAAATATTGATAGGTGTGTGTTGCATAATTTGAAAAGTTCAACACAAGTAGGGCAATATTTTGAGAGTCCGAGCAACATAGTTGGTTGCTATGAATGAGAATTCAACTGAAAATCATATTCAATTGGTCAAAAACTGCCAAGAACAGAGAAAACAGAAAAGAGACGGAAGAATGAGCATCTTAAGTCATTAATCAAAATACAAAAACATCGGTATTTATACAAGAAAGGAATAATAAGAGATCAAAAGAAGCAAAACCATTCTACATTTGAAATAAATCCTACAAAATATTATACAAGATACAACTACTACTACTAATTATTCTACGATAAATGTAGAATCTCTCTATTTAAATTTTACCATTATTTAGGACATCTCTTACATATTTACCATATCGAAAATATCTTGTAGTTCCTATAAAATATGCGAAGTAAATTACATCATGCTAACACAAACTACATATCTCCCATTTATGAATAGTGAATACTCTTTAAATACAATAGCAGCATAACAATAACTAGGGGTCGCAAAATGGTTAAAACAAAAAAATATAACCATCTGATCCGACTCTTTGGACATGGGTTTAATAACTGACTTTTTAAAAATCAAATATGGTTATTATCAATATTCTCCTCTATATCAATACTATTTGTCTGCTTGTTATTTTTCATGAGTTCTTGGATTTGGGAGTCTAAGCTTGTGTTCTTAGTCCATATTAAATATGGCCGGGTCATATATTGTATCCATTTTAACCCGCCTATATCCGATCCTACCTGCCTGTTTGTCACTCCTACCAACAATTAAGATCATGACATATGCAAGAACGATCCATCTGAAATCTCACTAGTCAACATTCAAGTCATTGCAATTCATAATCCATAAGTATTTCACATTATAGATGAGCATCTATGATATAACAGTGAATTTCGCAACCATTTAAAGATATCTAGAAGTATTTACTATTTAGATAAGCCAATAAAAAAAAATAGAAAAATAAAAGTTGGCAAGCGTTTGGACATAAAAAATGTGTTACTTGAAAGATAAAAAATAGTATTGGCAAAAGGGTATTTGGACATGCATCTAAGTTCTAACTTGAAAAAAATACTGAATGTTTGTGAGTGGTAAAAAAAAATACACTCGAATAAGTTCATCTTCACATATTTTCCAATTAATAATTCCAATATATAACAAATGCTGTTTTGATGTGAATATTTTGTATTGACAAAATGGAGCTTAGTATTTCCATTAATAGATAAATTCACTAAACGAAGGAATACCTCTACCTTCAAGGGGTGAAGTGTGCAAGTTGCAACCATGAATCATCCAAGTAAGTGCATGGCGCAACTTCAGCTTCAGTAGGCCATTCAGCACCAACATCTATTTCGTCGAAGTTGATTGGCTTCCATTTGCCATATTTATTTCTTATAAGTGCCCGTAACCAGAGATTGCAGTGCACATAAACAAGATCATTGAATCTATCAAGCTCTAACCTTTCCCGTCTTTTTTCATGAACACCATCAAAAGTGCTCCAGTCCCATCTACACCAGTGAAGACTACAAGGTTGACTCAAAATCCGTATAGCAGCTCTCTGTAAAGTTGGAATTTCGTAGCCATAACCCGTCCACCAATCAGCTGAGGACACATAGGGCAGACTTGTAAATGTTAAAGACGATTACAACAACAACATACCCAAGCTTAAACTAAGCTTTCTTGCATAGTAGCCTACCTTTGGTCTCGGTTTCGCTACTTGCTAGCCTTGTAGTACTACAAAGTAGGGTCAAGGGAGGGTAGAGTAACCTTAGCCCTACCTCTGAGGTAGAGAGCTTACTTCTGATAGACCCTCGGCTCATGTAAAAAAGACCAAAGTAGTCCCAAAAAAGAATTAACGGAAGTACAAGAAACAACAAATAATAACAAAAATAACAGATGGTAATAGAATGGAAACTATAAAAAATGGTACAACTCAAAGGAGAAAATAAGGAATCAGCTAGAAATCTTCTTTCTTGTTCAACCTATCGACTTCTCCTTAGGCACTATGCCGGAGTTTATAGAATGATGTAGCTATGAATTAAACCTGAGAACTACCTTATAACATGCTAAAATATGCAAGTGCACTTCTGGCATTGAAGAATTAATCGTACCTGGGGCATTCAGTGTCCTTCCCTTTATTGCAAATTCAGTCCCTAAAGCACCTTGCGCATTTATGTACATTGGATGCTCTTTAGTAATTTCTACTTTATCTTTATCCTCAGAAGCCATTTTCGTCATGGCTTCTTGAAAGCCATTCCTGATCCTTGCATCAATCTTAAAGCTCGAGTTGTAGAAAATGGAGGGATTAAGGAATGCTGCTGCTGCATGTAATGGGGATTGAAGAAGCATGCTCCATCTCCTGTCAATTATATCCCAAATCGGCACAAACTTTTCATCTACGTCCTTATAAAATGCTTTAATGGAGAGCTTTGCTCTTTCCACTCCATCGTACATATAGGCCATAGCAGGCATGTCTCCATCGACAATCCTCAACAGTTTAAGTAGAGGTTCAGAAACCGTAACAGCTTCACGTGCGGATCTCCAAAATCTTTCAAGGCACAACAATGACTTTATGGCTTGGACTTCAGGGTGCCTACTATATATGGATGACAACCACTCAGCATGAGAGAACATGTGTTTCAAATTATCCTCTTGAATTACAAGGGCCCGTAAAGAGAGAAAAATTGCTACGAAGTTTGTAAATCTTGGTCGAACGAGGACAAACTCCCCTTCACCTGAAAATTTTCTCATCATATCTAGCATCCAGTCATTACTGTATATGTATTTTGTGATCATATTTGCCTCTTTAAGGACAACGTTCACCCAGTCATGCTCGCTGAAATCCTCTAACATTTTATTGATACAATGTGAAGCACACGGAGACCAGAAAACCGAAGGGTACTTCTTCATGACAAGCCTTCCAGCATATATGTAACTAGCAGAACTATCTGTCATTACTTGGACAACATTTTCAACACCAATTTCCAGAACAACTGATTCAAGCAACCCGAATAGATAATGAGGATCATCTGCGTGATCAGATACATCTACAGACCTAAGGAACATTGTCCCTTTAGAACATGTTACAGAAAATACCACTAGGCATTTGGCCCTTCCATCAGACCAACAATCACATAAGATTGTGCAGCCTGTTTCCTTCCATTCATCCCTTAATCTCTTGTAACCATCGTCAATATCGACTTTGACTTTCTCCAAAAGTTTAGTGCCCAATTCTTCAGTACATGGAGCTTTATACCCCGCTTTACACTCGAGAATAGCATCTACCATTTCTTGATAGTAAAAGGACTTCGTGACTGAAAAAGGAATTGCATTGTGGTAGAAAAACTCAGCAATTTTCTTATCAGCATTGTCCTGTTTCTGCTTTTGAACATCGTCAACTGCTGGCTGTGAACTAGAAGAACGGCGTGCTAACATAATGGACGGAGGACACGGACTACCATTCTGTCCACTAAATCCATCATGAGGAGGATGGATTCCACCGCTAGCTGAAGAGCTACTACTTTCCTGACCATTGGCAGCCTGATCCAGTTTTGCTTTCTTAGGATTTTTTTGTTTCTTTGGATTGTTCAAAATATTTTTTATGTGGTCCCTTACCTCGTTCGGGACGTGACCACATGGTACTATGTCTTTGTTTTTTATTTGAGCCAAATGGAACTTCATTCGGTAAACCCCTCCGCTGAACTCCCGCCGACAGTAATTACATCTTACCTTCTGTTTAGTAGCATCAACAAGGACACAATGTTCCCAACAGGCATCTCTTCCTCTAACCATAGCTATAGACTAACCAAGAAAGAGTTGTTTCCCCTGTACAAGTAATAATATTATAAATGAGTTGTGAACTAAAGCTCTCTACTTCATATCAAACGAAGAAAATATTGTCCCTTATGAAAGAATGATTCCACATCATTTAAATAAATGCTTGAAGTATGGGATTGACAAGAATTTCTGACGTTACAATTACCAAGCAAAAAAACAACTTTTCCCCCTTTTTTTTGTTTTTTGATAACTATGATGTTTATATCAGCTTGTGCGCACCTCGACTAATTTCACGGGCTACCTACTACTCTCCAACAACACACGTACCAGTAGCTTTGTCTACCAAATCTTGGATAAATGGGAAAATCTCCTAGTATTTTTGCCTCTGCTAGCACACATACCGATAACTCTGTCTAACAAGGTCTGGATAGATATTCTAGTGTTTTTGCCTACACTGAGATTTGAACCAAAGACCTCATGTTTTCCCTTTCTATTATGGAACGTTCAAGAATATTTGACACCATTCCACATTATTAATGTTGTTTTGTATAGCTTTCAACAACAACAATAACAAGTCCATTGAAATCCCATAAGTGAAGTTTGGAGAGGGTAGTGAGTATCCAGACTTACCCCTACCTTGTAGAGATAGAGATATTGTTTCCGATAGACCTTCAACTCAAGTAAAGAACAACAGAAACTAGTAAGAAAAGGAAATATAATAGTGAAGAAGCAATGTAGAAATAGTAGAGAAAAGACCAGGAGCAACAACAAATAAAAATGATAATCAAAACATACGAAACATTAAGTTATAACTGTTAGGACCGAAAATAAGCAGGTGTAACGCGGAAGCTAGCAATGCAAACCTCGAAAGACTACGAGTAAGAAGACAACGAGAAATATACCAAAAGACATAAAGATTTAACGTGGTTCGGTCAATCGACCTACGTCCACAAAGGAGATGAGCAATCCACTATAAATATGAGAGTACACAATACAGAGGGAAACAACCTCAATCAATTCACTCGGAATGCATGGGAGGTTCACACAAGTGGTAACGTATCAAGCTTGTGACCCATAAATTCTCCCCCTAACCAAAACTCTCAAAGCCCTTAAGACTACATCGTGAATGCTAATTAAGTTAGAAGGAACATGTCTCTATTTATAGAGCCCTAAACCTTTTCCTACCAGAAAAAGAATTAGTCAATCCAAAACCTTTTCCTAAAAGTAAAACCTATTTATGGTAAGAAATCAGGGCAAATAAAACTCAACAATAACAAAATCCAAGAATAAGATAGGAGAGTGATAATAATAATAATACTAACGAGGGAAATTAGACAACGTACAACTACCTACTACTCTAATACTCAAATCTCCATATTCTGCTATCTAGAGTCATGTCCTCGATAAGATTCACATATGACTTCTCTTGTTTTTAAATAGCTTTCACGACTTCAAAATTCATTTGAGTACTCAAATTTAACTAACTTCTCAACTACTATCTACTCTTCAACTTCTACATAAAATGCAACCCAAAAGAAAAACAACAATCACAACTACAAAAATTCAAGGTATTTAGCTCATAAATTATCAGTTTAACAAAGCTTTGTGGATTAATTAATGCTTTAACAAAAAATTCACTACTTTTTAAAATATCATAGCTTCTAGTTATAGAAGGAAAAAAAATATCTAACGGAGGAGAACTTTACCTGGTGGTTATTGCGGTTGTTGACGGTGGTCGGAGGAAAACCGGCGAGAGCAATCCGAGGAAATTAAACAACACGGCGATGAATTTGCGTTTACTCGCCTGGCCGATTTTTAGGGCGAGTTAGCGAGCCTTCTCACGTGATCTCACGTGCTTCAGCTATTTGGGCTCTTCTACTTCTTTACTTTTTCGCATAGGTGCTCCGGCCCATATTTTGTTGGAGAACTTACATAAATCTCACGAGTTTAGAAGTTAATCCTTTATTTTAAGGAAAAATTACATAAATTAATAGATTTTAAAAAATAATTACAGATTTTAGCGATACTTTTTGTTTATTACCATTTATAGTAATACTGTGATAAATCTGTAATATGTATTAAAAGTGAATTATTTATGCAATACATTTGAATTATAATTGTTTTTGAAATATATTGTGTTTGTTTGGTAAAAAATGGTCACATTGTATTATAAGTGTATTAAAATGTGTGATAAATGTATTATCCATCATTAAAACTTGTATTAAATGTGAATAATAAATTGTTCTTTGTAATATGTATTAAAATTGTATTATAAATGAATTAAAAGCGATCAAGTGAAAAAAAAATATTGTTGCTATAAATGGTAAATATTTTATTATTATAGCACATTTATGTAAGTTTCCCTTATTTTAATAATTGTAATATAACGTGTCTTATCAGATTTTGGTGTATTCAGATATATGTATCTCGAATACATGGATTCAATTTGTCTTGTACATTGTCCAAATGGATTCGCATGTATCTGATATACATAGCAAACCTCACTCAACCCCCTTGCCTCTCTGACATCTCGCCAAGTACGAACAACATAACACTATATATATATGTGTGTATAGATATGTATATTTGATTCGTTTTTAAAATTTTATATGTATATATTAAATTTTGACCCCATTAACAAAAGTTTGACCCTTGGCCTAGTGGTTAAGAGGGCTTAATTTTCCTAGCTTGTCCAAGTTCAAATCTTTATTTCTTCATTTTAGTTTTATTTTTTATATCTTGAACCCACTCCGTGAAAATCTTGGATCCGCCACTGCATCTCGCTAGCTACTTTCATGTGTATGATTTCTTAAAAACATGTAAATCACTTTATACACATAAATACATGTATCTAATGTGTATCTTCTTTGCCGCCCTCCCCAATCTTATTCGCATCTAATCATATTTTCGTGTATCTGTTAACAAAAATGCATATATCGAAATATAAGATATGTAATATTTTGAAAATATATGTAATAATAGAATATATGGCTGCGACTTATGTCTAATTATGTATAGTCATTTATAATTCTTTTTACCTTATTTATAGTTATCTTTATACGAATAGTTTATCAAATTTATTGATTAATCTTTCTAATCAGTATATATAGATTATATGTTCATTATACATATATATAATATATATCTTCCAATTATGTAAATTTAATCAACTAAATGAGCAACTATTTTAGATTAATTCATAAAAATAAGTATCTAAATAATTATCTTTAAAACTGGCTATTTAAAAAATAGTTGGTGTTTCAAGGAGAATAATGAGCAAGAGATGAAAATGAATAGAGAAAGAATTCAGAATTTTTATTTCAAAAAGCATATTTCGAGAATTAGAAAAGATATTAGAATCGACTAATTTATCGAATGATTTTAATTTATAAGGAACTATTCTACGAACATATTGAGTATTTATCAAATACACGAAAAAGTCAAAAAAAAAAAAGAGAGGTCCATAAAATAGTTTAATGGAATAATTGTATAAAATGACAAATTAATAATATATAACAAAAATAGTGGCTATCGTTTGATTTATTTGTGTTTCATAGCAAACTGTTTGTCAGTCCATCTCTCTCTCATATTTTTCGCTCGCCACTCTCCTCTCTTGCTCGCTTCCTTCACTTGTCTCTCTCGCTTTATACAATATAAATGTATAAATTGTGTTTCTAATTGTACAAAGTGAGAAAAAATTATATATACACATGCAAATACATATATAACTGTCTTATACACTTATAATTATACAATAAAAGAACTTCCATGCTCCAGTCTCTTTTGTCTTTCTCTCTTTCTCGTTTTATACAAATTCAAATTGACATTTGATCCTATTCTAATTTGACATTTTTTGGAGCGCAAATATTATGAGCAACTTTCACATATCACAGACACAAAAAGCATATTTATATGTTATAATTATAGTTTGTATAATTGTGCTTCATAACAAATATAAATATATATATTTTGTCATACATATACAAAAGAAAGCAGTTGTATATAAAATATTTCTCTTTCGGTATACATATACAAAAGATCAATTGTATAATCCGTGTTTGTATAAAACGAGAAAGAGAAAAAGAAAACTGGGCAGGGGAATATTTATATTGTACAATTATAAGTGTATAGGACGAAGATATATGTATTTACATGTGTATATATAATTTTCTCTCGTTTTATACAATAGAAATGCAATTATGCATTTCTTTTCTGTTTGTATAAGCGAGAGAGGCGAGGGTGGCGAGCGAGATTTGAAAGAGTAGCGAGTGAAATCTGGGAGAGGGAGAGAGGAGAACGAAAATATATGTATATATACAATTTTCTCTCGTTTGATACAAATACAAATACATTTTTATACATTTGCCTTTATATAAAAGCGAGAGAGGTGAGGTAGAAAGCAAGAGTGACGAGCGAGATTTACCAGGAGAGAAGCGAAATAGTAACAGTTTGCTATCAGATACTATTAAATCGAACTATGATTATAACATTTACTTTGAATTAATAATTTGTTATTATATACATTTTTTTCAATAATTAATCTCTCTTTGTAAGTGCTTTTTTTTTTCTTAAAAAAAAAAGTTGCTAAGATTAGATAATTATAGACAAGTAGCTATGAAATACAAATAGGAAAAAATTTGAGGCAAATGCAAATTCAAAATTTGAGACTTGTAAAATTCTCAATAAATTCACTCCACTTGCATAATTATGGATTCATATTCATTATATGTTGAGTTTTTAACAGATTTTTCACATATAAATTTAGTTTCTAATTGAAAAGGGAAAATGCACAAGTACTCCTCAATTTATGTCCGAAGTACATCTTTCTTAGTTAAGCATTTCACTTAATTGAAGCAGTAATAAATAATAAATTGCTTCTTATTTTTAAAAATGTCAAACATTTTGAAATAAGTTTAATTTGTCAAAAAGACTAGCAATATGTAGAACATAAATAATAATTACGTATATTAAATGGTCTAAACAAAAACCCATACACCAAGAATGTAACACTAGACAAAAATTATAAAATAAAGTGAAACAAATAACAATACATGTAAACTCCAACACATGAACACAAATAAGTGTTTTTAAGCAATCATCAAAGAAGCACAAAGTACTAGTAAAATTGACATTCCACTCCATGTAAATTTGTTTACTCCATTGTTGCCATTGTTTCCTCCGGGTGTGACTGTAAATTATTTCATTAAAAAAAAAATTATTAGAAAAAT
Source organism: Solanum pennellii (assembly GCF_001406875.1). Lineage (NCBI taxonomy): Eukaryota > Viridiplantae > Streptophyta > Magnoliopsida > Solanales > Solanaceae > Solanum > Solanum pennellii. Next base: position 2,245,519 of record NC_028644.1, on the reverse strand, counting down.
TTTCCAACAAACACTTAAATATTGTTATCCAGTGTTTATACAAAACTAAAGAATATAGGATGTTTATCTTTCATACATATATTTACCTATTCTAACTGTAACTATTAACTACTATGGTTAAAAAAATCATTATTGATTTGATATAAAATATTGAATATCACTATAAAACACTGTGAATTACATGAGGATTTTTCTGTGGATTAGTATGAAAATTCGCATGAAACTTATTTTCGTGTAAATTTTGATACTAATTCCCAGGAAAATCTCCATATAATTCACAGTTTTTTTATAGCGTATGGACAAGTGATTATCTAAACACGCGTTACATGTCATGGCATTTTCATAAATACACGTTAAAAGTTATTATTTTTTTTGATTTATTTAAATAAAACTACGTTATATAAACTAAAATGAGAAAGAGAATATTTAATTGCATATAATATATTTCTTTGGTCAACCAAATGAAAAAAGAACTTCTTTTCTTATTTTCTTGTCCAAACATTTGATATGACTATTGACTATTATTAAATCATTCGTAGAACATTATTGAAAAGTTGAACAAGTAATTGAATACAGCTATTCTATCATTTTCAATATTGGTGTCCCAAAATTATATTAATTGAAACAAAGACCAAATCAATAGTCCAATTTTGAAGCATTTTATTTAAACACAAGTACTAAATATCTCATTGACTATGAAAAGGAACAATGTTCCATCATCAATCAATAAATAAGAAATAAATTTTCATATATATAGGCCTTATTTTGGGATAATTAATTAATGAAATATTTATTATTCATTAGAAATAGAAAATAAAAAAATAATAATTTATTTTTAGTTACCTGGGGGTGGCAAGCCTTCAGAACTTGGACCTGGAGCACCACCTATATATAAAAACAAAAACAACTAATCAAAACACTAATAAAGCATTATATCTGAATATATGCGATAAGATAAATATAAATATGTTTCCTTCATTTTTTATGAGTCTTATACGATACAGATTTAAATTAATCAAACTTTCATATAAATAATAAAATTCAGATTATTCTTTATATGAATAATAAAGCGCAATTAGTTTTGCCAAATATAATGCATTCTATTCGAACTCGCTATGTGGAATGACTAGATTATGTTGAATTTAAAATTTTGATGACCAACAAATATGACATATACTTATTCCGTTTATTATTAATTGTCATATTTTTTATTTTTAAAGTCAAATTATAAAAATTTTGACTTACATTTTACATATATTTTTTTATCATATATGCAAAAAATTGCAATGTATAGTATTTTTTGTATAGTTTTTGAATATCTAAATTTTTTTTATTTAAAATATCGAATTAATGCAATCTAATTTAACTTTGAAAATTAATCAAATTAACTTTCGAAAAATGCAACATGATAAATAAAAATGGATGGAGGGAGTATTATATAAAAATCTAACAAGATTCAAATAAAAAACTAATAGTCTTTATGTTTGACAACAACTAATTACGAAAAAAATAGATCTTTATCATGTTTATCAAAAAATGGAGTTACAATTCTATACATGAAGTAAGTAAAAACACCTAATTCAAGATGAAGATTTAATTATATTCACACAAAATAAAAGGATTTTAAAATTGAAAAACGTAAGTAAATCAAATTTTACGCTAGGTCAGACTCAACTAAAAATGAGAAGTGCTTTCTTATGCTCTTAAAACTCAAACTCAAAACTTGTACAGAATAACAAAATCTCATACATCTTATCACGCTCCGAGTCAAAATAAAAGTTAATTAAAATAAATAAAAAAAAGAAATACCTGAAGTACAAGCACTGAGATCACCAGGAATATTACAAGCCCTAGGAAGTGCAAGTGCTTGAGTAATATTAATACCAAGTGAAGGCAATAAAGTTGGATTTTCATATAATTTACACAAACAATCTAAGTCATTTGTTATTGCTTCTCTCAATGGATCACAACACTCCGCTGGGGGACTCGATGAGTTAAGGTAAGGTGCACATGGCACTAATTTCGAGGCGCACGACGGCGGCGTTGTTTGCGCATCTGACGCAATTATCATCGCCGCCGTCAATGCCATCGAAATTAAAACAAACATTTTTGAAGAAAACATCCTTGTTTTTTTTTTCACTAGTAACTTGATTTGGTTGTTTTCTTATTGTTGTTGTGTTGGAAAAATGTTTATTGGTATACTTATAGGAGTGGTTGGTTTGGGTTTCTTTTACTAGTCAAAATATTTGTCTAAGTTTTCATATGTATGTTCTTTAAAAAAAATTAAAAAATTCTTCCTCTTTTAAAGTGGGAAAAAAAAGTAATTTTAGGAATTTAAAATGAAAAATTGTATATTATCTTCGTCTATTTGTAATTGTCATAATTTTCTTTTTTAGAGTTAAATGCTAATAATTTTGATTAATATTTTACGGTATATTTTTTTTATCATATTGATATGTAAAAGATTAGAATTTATAGTACTTTTTCGTATAATTTTTTATTTTCTATTTAAAATATTAAATTTATGTAATTAAACTTAACTTTAAAATTAATCAAACTAATTTTCAAAAAATGCAACAGGATAAGTAAAAATGGACTGCAGAAGTATGATTTTCCAGCTACAACATTATATTTTATCTTTTAATAATGTTCGATTTTTTAGAGACATTTATTAAATAAGGGTAATTTAGTAAACTATATTCATTGATTTCTTAATCAATATGATTTCGTCTATGGTAACACTTATTTTAGGACAGAGGGGCACTTGTCTATTTTGTCCATATTTGTTCTGTCCAGTAATAGTTGTTAATTTTTGACTTAGACAAAAGAATTAAGAAACAATCAATAATAAGATAATTTTACTAAATCATTCTTATTAAATAAGTAATCTAAATATTGAAAAATAAATAGTATTTAACAGTAAAAATACATCTTAATAAAATAGCTTAATATCTTTTCATTTAACAAGTTTTAGCACCACATAAATAATAATTAATCGAGTTTCAAAGTGAGTGTCGTATGAAATACCAATTCAACTTTAGTGCAAAGTCTTGAGTCTTCTACATGCATTTGGTCGATATATAGCACATGGTGGGATCAAGTTTATTTATTGGAAAAACCTCAAAATAGACTTTTCGTAAGAAAAAAGATAAAATAATCATTTTGTTGGTTTGTTATAAATTATATATATATTATCACCACATTTCTGCGTACTTTTACTATAGAAGAAAAAAGAAATTATTTTATTTAGTGATTAAACAAAACCTTAAAATAGAAAAAGAAACAAGAAAAAATGGTTTTGATATGGACACATATTTGACCCCCAAAGGCACGTTGGCCAAGTCATCGGATGGAAGAGTCACCATGATTTAACTATAAGCAAGGACGGAGTCAGCTTTCTATCAGAATTTACTAAAAAAAATTATAAAAATTATTACTATTTATATATAATTAAAATTATTTTTTATATATACTGAATAAATATCAAAATCTCATCAATTAATTTGTATATTTAATTCTTTAGATTTTAAATTTTTTATTAAAAATTTTAATTATGTGAAATGGTGAAATAGTGTAGCTAAGTGATGATACTATAAATAACATATTTTAGTGAGGCCAAATACATAAGCAGATTTCTAAATTTGTTGGGTTTTTTTTTCTCAGGTACCTCAACTACGTCATTTTCCTATGGAATCATTGAACCCTCATAATTTGTTCCGTTTAAACAAGCACTGTTGTCTGATGTGAAATCATATTTGTGAAAACAAATGAGACTAACACGGTTTGTCTTCATTCATTTAATCAAAATTATTATAATTCGGACACAATTGAAGGCATTTACAATAGAAAAGCCGATCAAAATCAATCAACAATGTTTTAAAGGAACAAATTATGTGTGATTCAATGATTAATAGAAAAATAACGTAATTGAAATACATGAGAGAAAAACGTAATAAATTTAAAAATCTATTTATATATTTAACCTTTAGTGATAAACATCGTGAAAAGTCATGGCCAAATGAAATTACCTACATAAAAAATTATATTATATAATTACCATGATCGTCATAATTTTTGTAGAATATTTTTTTTCTCTCTTTTTTCCTTGTGTTTTTTTAGGAAGAATAATCTAGAATAAGAGAATTTTCCTGCATTTATTTTTTATATAATCACTTAGTATTTATTTATTTATTTATTTAATCTAAATTTATATTCAATATGCAATGATAGTTTGAAATGTAGGTGTGAAGAGTACTTAAAAGAAGGACTCAATTAGGTACTTGACTTGGTCAACTACATCATATGATATTCTTTCTGATTTTTTATTTGACGTTTAATATTATTTTAGGGTCTAATTAATTCAGATTTATATTAAAATTTTAAAGTTATAAATAATATATTTAATCACTCTTTATTAAAAATAATTTTATATTAAAAAAATTTTCAATTAATAATAAAAAGAATAATTATCATTTCGCCGTCCACGATTTTCAACGGTGTGAATGGTATGATATGTTTTCTTCGAAGACTTTGCAATCCAGCCTTCACACCTTCAACTTATTGCTTTTACTTTTATTTTACTAAATTAATTATAAACCAGAAGGCTTTGCAAATTACATACAATAAGAAAGGAGAAATTAATTTAACCAGCCATTTAAAAAAAAAAGAAGGATATATATATATATATATATATAAGTTTAGTCATGTAAAATATGTAATAACTCAAACACCAATTAAGAGTTGTTATAGTCAAGCAACTAAGAGTAAATAATGTTCTAATTAGTTTATACGTACCTTTATTTATAGTTTAATTATGGATTATTTATATTTATGTACGATCAATATGTATATATAGAGGACAATATTATCTATTAAAACTTAAACATATATATAAATTAAAATACTTAATAAAGTAAAATCATTTGAATTGATATTCATTTGTTTGACCAAGTTAATTGATACTTTAAAACTTTTCGAAGCTTCTCATAATTGACTAGTTGGACCGGCCAAGAAACATGTATTAATTATATATAGACCATGGTACTATTTTATTATTATTATTTTAAATTATTGATAGAAAACAAAATTATTATTAATGTGATCATAGAGGTCTGAATTTAAATATACAAGTACTTTTTTGTCATATTTATTAATTCTTATCTTATAATTTTGAAATAATTATATATTATCTCATTTATTAGTAATTTTATACGAGATTCAAATTAGATAAACCTAGGTACATGTCTTTTACTATTAAATTCTTTTAAATAAGAAGAGAGGTGAGGGAGAACGGGATGGAGGCCAGCGAAATTTGTCAATATATCTCAAATACATGCAAATCAAATTAAATACATACAAGATACGTGAGTGAAATGTGAGAGAAGTTTGATATAATTTTCATTATTATGTAATTTAAAAAAATAACATAAACTATAAATTTCAAATGACATGCATGTATTGACTTGACGTAAACACGCAATGTGATTATGTGAATAAGTATCGCCCCTTTGTGAATATTCACTTTCTTCGTCTTTCTTTTGTTTGTAGCTCATTTTAAATCTACAAAGTCTAACAATTCTTTTTAAGTATAATTCTTTCATTTGTTTTTTAAATATTTTAAGTTATTAATTATTACAATTAAAATATTTTTACATAAATTTCGAAAGTTATATATATATATATATTCTCCGTCCGTCCGTTCACTCACTTGTCACTTATTTTTAAAATAGATTTTTATTTTTAGTGTCATATTTGACGTACCAAGAGATAATATTTTTTTCCATGTTTTATTCTAAATATTAGATATTTATTTTTCAAGATATCATCTAATAAGGGATAATTTGATAAAACATCTATATGATTAATTATTTTTTTAATAAAATTAAGTTAAATTATAACAAATAAAAGCGAACAAATAAAATATTTTCTAACAAAAAATTTATTCATGACAATATAGTTTATAAGAATTGAAATGATTATTAATAATTAGTTGTTTCTTAAGATTAGTGTTACAGTTGTATTTCAAATAACGAGGCACAGACCTTAATTTAATATAGGGACACTAACAATTTTCGTCCATTATTTATTGGTAGATTTTAATTTTAATTTCGAACTCGTAATATATAATTAAAATTATTTAATTTGTTAGAATTTTTTTGTTCCTCTTATATAGAAATATACATTAGATTTAGACTATTTTTAGAATTATTTTATCTTTATATATAGTGTAAAATCAACTTAATACATGTTTAATTAAAAAGGCGTTGAAATGAAAGTGCACATTGCATATGAAATTTTTGTCGATATTTAAGGGAGTAAACTTTAATTATGAATATTTTAAATATATTTCATTTAAACACAGTGATTTCAATTTATGAGATTGGTCAAAGTTTTCCTTCAAGATTTTGACAATCTTAGTGTTTAATTTTATTTTTTTTTGCAAGTGTAATATTTTATGAGATTAGTTTAATTATTTAATTAATTTGCATACTTCAGAGAGTTGACTGGCATTTCACTAGCTGGTAACACTTGTTGCTTTATTATTTGTTTAATAAGTGAATATTCGATTTGTTAGTTTGATTAATATGAGTCTAGTTTTAATTATTTTTTTTTTCAAAGTGAGAAAGGAAAAAAATTCAATAGAAACTTAACTTTTATATCTTTTTTTTGAATTTCATTTGAAGGATTCAAGCTTGTGAAAATAAATTCACATAATTACAACTCTTACTATAGTGAGTTAGTGTTAGTGAATAATAAAAATGAGGTTTATTTTCTTTCGAGAAAAGTTAAAAGATAAAAGAAATAAACTAAAAAAAAAACACAAGCTAAGAAAATTTAGCATATAGCATAAAAACAAGAGAACAAATACGAATTGTCAATTTATACAATGTGATTTTCGATAAATGCTTATATTGCTTTATAATATTATTGTTATGTTGATGTTATATTAAAGAATGAAATCTAAAAAAAGTTACTTAGTCTCATTCTTTAGAATTGTCTTTCTCATACTGTATAAACGAATGTTGGTAAATACCGATTGGACAAGAGTTGTGCCACTAGGTTAGTGCTTCTTAAAAGGGACTATATTTTCGAGGTTCGATCTTGAAATTTTCTCTCATGATACGTAAAAAGATCCTTGTTATTTTACATAAAATCTTCAATAGATCAAGTGAAGGTTAAAAAGAAAATCCAAACTTTTTTTCTTTAAAAAAAGATCTATTGAAAAAAAAGATTTCTTATAAAAGTCACCACTTTACAAGAATAAATACAATAATAGGTCAATAATTCAACCTCATGTCAACTTCTACGTTATAAGCTTTAAATTTATCAATAAATAATTTTTTATTTCAATTATAGAAAAAATGTAGGTTAAATTTTTTACGATCATTTCAATTTTTTGCTTTTCTCAAAATTCAATTGAATCTAATAGCATTGCTTAAATGATATATTAATAGGGTCGGTTCTCATGTCTCTTAAAGTAGACAAAGATATTTATTACGTTACATTAAATTTTGTTAAATGTCTATCTAAATCTTAGTTGTTGATAAGTTTAAGCCAAAAAAGATAAATTAAAATTGTGAAGGTTCCTTCACATCTGCATATTGAATAGAAAAATGTCATATATTCTAGCTGGAATAATTTATAAAAACACGGAAACCAAAAAGAAATAATAATTTAAATGTTAAACTTACATGATAATGATAAATATAGATTATAATAGAATGGTTTAATATTCTTTTATTCTTAATCAATAGTCTCGAATTTGAGTTCATGATAATAAAAAGAAATCCTGTTGAAAACAATACATTGAGAAATGAGTCAATAATAAATGAATTCGAATTTAACTAGAGATCCCGAGTTTACTTCCTTACTGTTACACAATACGATTTTTCAATAAATAGGAGATTTTGAATCGTCTTAATTCCTTGATTATGGCTTCATCACTAGGCACTAATTAATACTCCCTCTGTCCCTATTTAGTTGTCCACTTTAGAAGTGACACACATATTAAGGCACCAATTATTATCATAGGTTATTTACAATTTTACCCTTAACTTAAAAGATTATGCAACTCACCAAGTATAATAAATGTATTTTCTTTTTTCAAAAAGCATGCATTACAATTTAGTAGTACTAGAAATTTTCTAGAATTAAACAAGGGCATTTTAGGAAAAAAATTGTTTTCCTTTCTTGATTTGTTAAAATGGACAAGTAAATAGGAACAGATATAAAAGAAAATATGGACAAGTAAATAGAGACAGAGGGAGTATATATTAATTAATTCATTACCAAAAAAAGGTCAATTTGTCTAGTAAAACCCTAGTTAATAACTCTTTTCAACTCTATATAAAGCTTCCCTTGGAATAGGATCTTGCACACACTCCACTTGAGTAAAGTCATTTCAAAACTTCCAAAAATAGGATATATGGCCAACCTTACTCTTCACTTATTACTAATTTTCTTGCCCTTTCATTGTATTTTTGCAATTATTACTGAGTCTGTCACGTCCCAAACTCAAAATGCTACGAATTTCATCGTGACATCATGCAAAACAACGTTATACCCTACCATATGTGTTCAATCTCTCTCTACCTACGCAAACACCATTCAACTAAACGAGCAAAAACTAGCTCATGCAGCATTGACAGTGAGTTTGTCAAAGGCCAAAATTGCTTCAACATTCATTTCAAAGATCACAAGAATGAAGGGCTTAAAGCCAAGAGAATCACAAGCTTCTAAAGATTGTTCATTCAACATGAATGATTGTGTTTATCAACTAACTCGATCGATCCCCGAGCTAGGGCAAAGTGGTAAATTAGCATCAAGAAGAGATGAATTTACTTGGCATGTTAGTAATGTTCAAACTTGGATTAGTGCTGCACTTACTGATCAAAATACTTGTCTTGATATGATTAACAATCCTTCTATGGATGGAAAAATTAAGGATTCTATTAGGGTTAGGGTTTTTATTGCTTCACAAGTGACTAGTAATGCACTTGCTTTGGTTTATAAATTTGCAGAGAAACACTCGTAAACTAAGTTGTTCAGACTTTCAAAAAATATTATTGCACTCGTGTAGGATTTTTCAAAAATACACTATTTTTGAAGGATTTGACAGCACCTCTCGACATTTTTGAAGAGTTTGAGCAGCTCATAAATTAGTGTCATCTTGCTAGCTAGTTTTTGGTATGTATTTTTAGGTGTTAAAATTAATTTTATAAATAAACAGTTATGTGTACGTACGAATGAATGTATTGAAATGATAATAAGTACTCCCTCCGTCTGGTATTGTTTGTCATATTATGTTTTTTGAAAGTTAATTTGACTAATTTTTAAAGTTAAATTAGATCACATTAATTCGATATTTTAAACAAAAAAATTAGATATTCTAAAACTTTATGAAAAAAGTACTGTAAATTACAATTTTTTTGCATGTTAATATGATGAAAAAATACATCTTAAAATGTTAGTCAAAGTTTATGTAATTTAACTCTAAAAATAGAAATCATGACAAATAATAACGAACGGAAGGAACAAAACGAGTAGTTGATATGTTTGGTTACAAAGTGTTGATAATCACATTTTTTGCTAAAATTACCGTAATATCCTTGAAATTATTTACAAAATTAGAGTACTATTATAACAATAGTAGTAATAATCTTACATTAATAACGTTGTCTGGTTATTGATTAGTTTAATTATTAATTTTTACCTACTCTAAAACTAAAAAATGACTCGTTTGACATTATGCAAGTTGCATGATAAATAATACAAATAAATATATAATACACATAGGGGCGGTTTAACACAATTCGAGGTCTAAAGCGAAATCTTGATTAGACGCCTAAATATTTTTTAAAAACTATTTGTATTAATTTATTTCTCTTTTAAAATTTTTAAAGGTAAATTATTAGTTAATATCTTTTTTATAAATAATTTTTTCAAATACTTTTTTAAGATATTATTTTTTAAGCAAGATTTTATCAATTCTACATTGAAAACATTATTTTATCGAGAAAATTATTATATGAATCGAAAATATAGTTCTATAAGCAATAAGTTGATAAATTTTAAATAAAGATAAGAGTTAGAATTATAGAATCTGTTTCAAAAAGTTGATAACTTGATATATTTTACTTTAATATAAAAATTAAGAAGAAATAAAAGAATATTTGTAATTTACTTTGTTCAACATTTTTCAGCTATTGATTCATATATTTGACAGAATATTACTCTAATTATCAAAAGTTTGAAGAAATAGAGTGCATAAGAAATTTTAAAAAAAATTAAAATATATGAGTATTAGCAAAAAAAATATATATTCGTGTTTTTTTATTATGAATAATTAATTCTTATTCATGAAAAAATCAAACATGATTTTTTATTTTACAGAAATTTGAGGCAGTGGCCTAAAAAATAATAGACAGGAGCCGACACTGAATACACATCAGCTTGAATGTGTTTTAACTTCATTAATTAAATTTATATCATGTAGAGATATAATTTAGTACATTAATATCTACGTAATTGGTATGTAATTGTTTAAATTATAAAACGAGGAGCTCACATCAAGTTGTTTTAGGAAGACTTTATAGTTAAATTTTGTTGGGATAGATCAGGATTTTTACATTTTTTGAATAAGGTGATTTTTCACGTAAATAGTACTTCCTCCGTTTCAGAAAGAAAATCTCATTTTTTTTAATCCGTTTAAAAGAGAATGACATTTTTTTATCATATTTTAATTTCAGTTTTTCACGTGTCATATTTTAAAGGGAAATTCTTGACATTTGACATATAATTTTAATTGTGTACCAAAGATTCAAAGATCTTTATTTTCTTAAACTCCGTATCAAACCAAATCAGATCATTCTTTTTAAAAATGAAGGCAGTATATATTTTTTAATTTTATTCGCTCTTTATAGTTATTATTAAATGTCTAAACCAAAAACTCCTATAATAACATATTATTTCAAAGGAAGTTAGATTAAAAATATGATTAATACTTAATTCACCTCTCTTGAGTTATAGATGCACTCAAACTAATAAAATTCTTTAATTTCGTTATTTTTATGTTCGATATTTTCTTTAAGGTTCAATTAATTGAAATTCGCACAAAGAAGTTTCACTTCGAATGATTTATGCTTATGAGAAAAGGATAATTTTATTATTTATTTAAAAAAAAAGAATAAAATGATAAAATAAAATAGCACATCTATTATTTTGATAAAGTATTTTTCGTTTATCTGACTTTTCACCTTGTTGATGGATCTATGTTACATATAAGTCCAATAATGTGTGAATATTAGTGATGGGCTTAAAGAGTGATATGGGCCGATAAATATTTCTCATCGGGCCGATTTTTTAACTATACAACTTAAGAACTATATTTACATCAAAATAATAATATTTTTTTTCCTTTACATAGCAATATTTTTTTTCAAAAGAAGAATTTAAATAATAACAAAAATAATAATAATAATAATTTCCAACTCAGCCACGCTTATCACTTTTCCCATAATTTACCTTCTATGATTATTCAAATTTCATATATATTATCTTCCATTATCGGTTTTTTTATTAAAAACAAAACTCTCTATTTCTGGTAAGGGCCGATAGGATCGACTATCAACTATGAATACCAATAATTTCTCAATTCTTATTCAATATAACAGGCAATAGGACTCATCATGTAATTATAAAAAAATTCGCATAATGTTCTATTACGTGATTATATTTGAATAATCATCAATTTCTATTTTATACTTTTTGATATATATTCGTTTAGATTCATGTCAATTTTGGTAAAATTTTGATCTATAAAATTAAGGTTTTATTATGTGACTAATAGAAGCATAATCAAAATTTTGGCGTAATTAGAAAAACTATGCATGTATGCTTTGATTGTAACCTAAAGCTTCCAAATATAGTGAAAGAATGGTACATTTTTTTTTTCAAAATATATTTATTAAGTTGGTGTGTAAAAATTGTCAGCAAAACAGTTCATATGAAATTTGTTGGTATCCAAATAAAATATCAATTTGAACAATTGATTTGAAATATTTTCTAGTAAGTTTATGTTTCATATAATTTGGTGATAGACTGTTCGTTCATATTATGATTATTAAACTAATTAGTTTATATCATTATATAAACTAATTGATATACTTAATGGTAAAAATACACACAATTTTGACACCTATGGTATATAACTAGATTTTCATAAATAAAAAAAATTGGAACAAATTTAGTAAGTTTAGATTTCATATGATTTGGTTCAAAGTATGATAGATTTTTGTACTATTATAGTTGTTAGGTTGGTCTGTAAATTAAGTAAATGAACTGTTCATATATTGAATGGTTTTATCTTAAAAATACCAATTTCTAAAAATTGAAATAGAATGTTTTCTGATACATATAATGGTATAATTGTTGTTACTAATTGATACAATTATTCAAAGTTCTAACAGTTAATTACGTGGATTACAATATTGAAGGAGTAATGTATGATTCAACAACTAAATACAACGGATTGACAACTGCTATATCTTCACAATTAGGATTGGATACTATGATTTATCAATTGAAAATCGAGTTTAACAAGTTTTGACCTTGAAAGTTTGTCTACGTCAAAAGTTTACGACAATACATTTTCAATAACAAGTTATTGAGTGTAATTTCTTCTAAAAAAACATTATTAGTCAATAAAAAATTTGTTTCTATAGATTATCAACTTAACTTTTTTTTCAATTATTACTATTAATAAATTTAAATTCATAAGGGAAAAAGACGTGAATAAACAACTAATACGGCGTGGATGATGGATCAAGTTTTAATTAGTTTGATAATCATCTATGAAGATATGTATATATAAAATTTCAGTAGTTTTCAACACGTTGAAGACTTAATAAAAATATAGTATTTCTAGTTTTGCAGAGTCTTTAATGAAAGATTAATTAATTAAGGGAAAATTGTACGTAATAGCAAACTAATAACCTAAAATAAATGGAATATCTAGGGTTTGATTTAATTTTGCTTCATAGCAAACGTTAGCTAAAATTTGCCAGCGTCTCTCTCCCAGAAATCTCGCTCGCCACTCTCCATTCTCGCTCGCCTCTCTCGCTTCATACACATAAGTGTATAATTATGTTTCTGTTTTGTATAAAGCGAGAGAAAATTGTATATACACATGCAAAAATATATATCTTCGTGTTATACACTTAATTATACAATTTACAAACATTTTACTTCAAATATTGCAGAGTAAAAGGTCAACGAATTATACAATTGCAGTGAAATACAATTTTCTCTAGCTTTATACAACAAAAGTGTATATATTGTGTTTCTGTTTTTGTATAAAGCGAGAGAAAAACATATATCTTCTTGCTATACACTTAATATTGCAACGAAATAGGCAGTGAATTATACAATTGTGCATTATACAATTGCAGTGAAATCGGATAGCGAATTATACAATTTAGGCCAGCGAATTATACACTTGTATATGTATAGCGAATTATACAGTTTTATATTTGCTATGGAGCGCAATTATGCAAAGTTTGCTATATCATACAAATATGAATTTTTTGTTTGCTATATGTGAAAGTTGCCCATTAATTAATGAGTTGTCACTGCTTGTTAATACATTCGAATCTCATTTCAAATATCAACTCGACTATCGAGGCAATTCAACTTGTGTTTATATAACTACTTCCAAACTCAAATTATCTGTCACCGTTTCTCTTTTACACGCGATCGAAGTTTATCGAAAATAACTTATTTATGAGGGTAAAAATAAAATACATGTATAATTTCATCATCTCAAACCTCACTCGTTGAATTACACTAGATATGTTATTATTATTGTGTTTCTCTTTTACAAATCTTTTAAGAAAACATTAACTAGAACATTAACTTTTTAACTAACTAATTATTATTATTATTATTATTATTTGGTCTTTTTCATTATTTTTTCCAAAATTACAGGTACAAATTAATTCATCTTTAGCTGTAGCAATTGAATAAAGTGTCAGCTACATTAAATGTTTACATCTTTGATCCAATCTGCTAATCTCTCTAACATGTACATTTACGTGTTATAATTTAAATCACAACTTCTAAATTTTAACAATTAATAATTTTTTAAAAAATATAATTTACACAATTAAAAACTAAATTAAAAAAATAATAAGTCATAAAAACTAATAATGTATAAAAAATTAAGTCAAAGAAAATTTCATCATACTATCGTAATTTAAATAATATCATATAAATTGAGACGGATAATGGTTTATTCTTGAAATTTGAGATCTATCTTTGTGCTTTATTATATTTTTTTAATTCTTTTGTCACTAAAATATTTGACAAATCATTTGCTTAGTTATTAGATTTATTATCTTAAGAGGATCCAATTTCCAGCTATTTCACAAATTTCAAGTATAAATACACAGCAAAACCATACAACTTATGACCATCAATAATACAAATTTTCTTATACATATAATTGTTAAACTTTTGGCAAAAATGATGAATAAAAGGCAGAATCTCACTGCTTTTTTCTTTTTCATTCTTTTAAACTCTTCTTTTTCTTCTTCTTCTTTGATAAATAATCATCATGATGAATTAGTGATGAATATTGAGATTAAAGAGGAAAAGGGTTGTGTTAAAGCTTGTATTCTTGAAAATGAGTGTAAAAATGAGAAAAATGATTATTATGTTTATCATGTTTGTATTGATATATGTATTAAGAGTTGTAGAGGGTATGGCAAAGAATTGCTTAGACATACTATTATATGAATATGGTTTTTGGTTTTGTATATGCAAGGGATAGTGTAACGAACGAATTTTTATATTATCAGTGTATATTACATGTTTGTGTATGCAAGGAGAATAAAAAAATATTTAGAAAAGCAACAAATATATTATGAAAAAGATTTTAGAATGACAAAAAAAATTAATAACATGAAATTCAACAATTAATTGGACAAGAACAATATTATATATAAAAAAATTATAATTAGAATTATCCATTTATAAACATATTGTTATATTTGATTTTCATAAATAAAGTGAATTAAAAAGAATAGAAAATTTGGGAAAGAAACAAATATACGTATAAAAATAATTCAAGAAATAAAGGAGACCAAAAAGAGAAGAAGTCCATTATAAAATGATTGACAAACAAAAAAGGAGAGATAAAAGAAAGAATAATAAAACAATAAATTTTAACTTTTCAAGAATAAAGAAAAAATCAAATGTGTTTAGAGAGAATTAAGGGAAACAAAAATACATTTTTTTTAAGAAAAAGCAAAATAACTATTAAATGCCAAATCAATAAAAGAAAGTCTTTTTTTTTTGCCAACAAATTAAAAATGGGCTATTTTTTTTTTTTTGCCAATTTATTTTATAGATTGTCATATTATGTCATTTATTCAAAGGAAACTTTCACATATAATCACTTAAAAATAATTAATTACTCTCTATAGCTATAGTTTGATAATTACTATTTGTAGCTACATGTTGTATAGAGGAGAGAGGCGAGCAAGATTTGGAGAGAGAGAGAAAGAGGCGAGAGAGAGGGGGAAAAGAGTGGGAGAAAAGTGAATTGTATATGTATATTGATTTGATAATTGTATATTATACATATGTATTTGTATATACGACAAGAGAGATTGAAAGAGGGAGGAGAGAGGCGAGCGAGAAAGGGCAGAGAGTGGGAGAGAGTTGAATTGTATATGTATATAATTGTATATTATACATATGCATTTTATATAGGCAAGCAAAATTGGGAGAGAGAGTAGAGAAGCGATCAAGATTGAGGGAGGGAGGAGAGAGACGAACGAGAGAGGACAAAGTGTGGGAGAGAGGTGAATTGTATATGTATATAGGTTAAATAATTGTATATTATACATAAGTATCCATACATCCTGGCGAATTATACACATTCAAACGTGACTAATTATACAAATTCAAAGTCAGTCCACGTAATTAATGTATAATATTAATCGCGAATAATAATTATAGCAAACTATAACTATGATGAATAATTAAATAATATAAATTTGCTTTGTTGCGTAATTTTCTCTTTATTCAAAAACTTGAGTAGTTAATGAGCCCATAATACAAAAGCCCATAATATTGGCCCATCTAGACCCATTATCATCTTCTTCTTCCTGCAAGATCCATTTCCAGAAAAAAAAAAATTAAAGAAAAAAAATCGACGCATCGCCAAACAGCACCCACCACTCTCAAAATCTTGAAATAGTGAACGGAGTCGAATTGTATGTATTCCTTTTTCTTATTACTCTGTAATTTTTACGAAACCCCTTTTTTTCCCCATTGATTTTCATTGAATATCGTCTGAGTTATACTTAATTGTTTTGAGCTGTTTTCAGAGCATTTTAAAGCATATTTTTTTGAAGTAAACTTGATTTTGAACTCCTAAACTTGGATGAATTGCTTCCTTTTTGTATTTTGTTAGCACCCAAAATAACAATTTTATTGATAGATTTTAAATCTAATACTCCCTCTATCCCGATTTAGTTTGATTGGGCAAGGAGTTTATGGAATAAAGGAGAGATTTTTAAAATTTTTAGTGGTCTTAAACTTGCCACGTAGAAGGTTCAAATATAGAATGAGAGGATTTTTTTTCAAACGACTGAAAAAGGAAAGTAAGATACTTAAATTGGGAAGGAGTGAGTACTATTTTCGTTGCGTTCTTGTAATTTGTTATCCATGGATGTTTTTTGGAGTTATTTTTCTTGTTATTTGCTGAATTTGTATTTTTTTTTTGTACGAGTGATTAGGAACCTGATTACTGAGCTCTTGATAGGACAAAAAATGATTTTGACACTATAACTAACGTGTTTTGGAATTAGTCGAAGTGTGCCCAAGCTAGCATGGACACCATAGTTATCAGAAAAAAAATGAATATTTTGGAAAATGTACAATCGATCAGATTCATGTCTGTGATGCTCCTTTGGTTGGTGTATTGATGTGAAAATAATATTTAAGAATCAGTTTATTTGGAATGATGTTGCAAAGATTGTAACTTTTTTAGGAATGTGACGTGCCCTTTGTATGCGATTTTGTAGGCTTCTGATAGTTTTATAACCATGGGTAACAGCAGAATAAATCCTACTTATTTCGGAAAACTTGAAGCGTGATCTTTGTTTAAAGTGATCCCTTAAGGATGTAGTGTAAGTAATAGGTGTACGTTAGAGATGTATGTGACCAAGAACTTTCGTCACGCTATTCCACTTGAATGTGAAACTGTCTGTTCTGCGTAAGTTGGGGTTTATTAGTAGATTATACATTTTTTTTTTGTTTTCGATAAAGATTACACCTTTCCATTTTCTTTATAAAATCTAACCAAAAAAAATAAAAATTGAAGTCCACTACCAGTGAGCTAAGCAAGTTCTACACCAGGTTATTTCTAATAAGAAGAGAGTATTTTTGACAAAACCGCTTTTATGCACTTATGATGTTAACCCTTGGTGCTCTGCCATGTGCCAACACATGAAGGGCATAGGAGTAAAACTGTAAGAGCAGTAGGATCATAAGCACACTTTAAAGTTTTGCCTTTCCAATGCAGATCAACTAGCCATACCTCAATAAATAAATAGCTGCATGCTTGAACTGATGTCTAATTACTATTCACTTCAGAGTGATGAACAAGGTCACTAGAGATGTATTGGAGCACTAAATGTTGAGCATTAAGCTTTGCTTTCTTTTTTACATTTCTGCTTGATCTCTCCATTAATGTTTCAATGAATGTTTCTTAATTTTTTTTTTCAGAAGTAATAGTTTTGAAATAGTCTGCCTAACGGTGATCCTATACATTTTAAGCTTTCTTAGAACAGAATTTGCGTTTCATCTTGTGTCCTCTATCTCTATTGAACTTGTTCATTTTCGTCATCCTTAGAATTAGTATTACTCATAGTGTTGCTCCATTGCTTGAAGTGCCAGAGCAATGCGAAATGACGTTTTACAATTCTAATAATGTGAAATAAAGCAATTTGGAAGAGACACAGTAAGTGATCCAAGGGAGAACCAGTCTCTTCCTTGAATGTGACTTTAGAGATGAAAAGAGAAAGTAAAGGGAGGAGAAAAGTGTGGCGTTTTAGTACCTGTGTAGTAGGACTTCTATCCGTGTATCATAAAACCGGGCCTTTTGCTACATTTGTACTCAGACTCCTCTCCTTGTTGTTTTCTTCTTCATCTTATTTTTCTAGTTTGCAATGGCTCTTCTATTTTTCTATATCTCTGTATCAGCTGAGTTGCCTCTTACTTCGGACTTTTTGTTCTTTTGATGTGTGGCCCTTCTCTTCTCTGCTTCTTCTGCTTCAAGCCTTTTTCTCCTTTTTTTCTTCTACTATCAATTGATTTCAATAGTTCTTTTTATTCTTTCTTGTCTGCTCTTTATTTCGGTATATCTCTGATTCTTGATTTATAAGTTGATTGATAAGAAGATAAGCAATGACAGTTGCAACTTAAGTTGATATTAGTGCATCAGTCAAAGCAATCAAATATGAATATTGAACGCTGCCAATCTATTATTTTACTCGTGATGGGTTGAAAACAAAAAAATCAGTCTTATAATTGAACTTATCTTTCTGTAAAATTGCTGAAACTAAATGATGCATACTTTATGTTATAATTAAGCTTTCTTTCTTCAAGAAAAAGATAAATAGCTTAGGATGTGCAGGTTCATTTCAATCTGTTTCCTCATAACATTTAAACCTACCCATACAGAGTCCAATCTATTTGTCTTCCAGCTGTGCACTTCAGTAGTGAAAGGTTTACAATAAACTTTAATATATCATATTCATTTCTCAAGAGAGAAAGAAGGATAATGCCAAATCCTGTTTGTTGTCTACCATCTATTGGTAAACAAAAATTTACAAAACGAGAGAGGTTTCCAGAACATCTTGGAACATTGTGTCAGAAAAAGGTGTCCAAAAGCACATATGTCTTGTCATATCCGTGTATTATGTC
The DNA here is from genome assembly GCF_001406875.1 of Solanum pennellii. NCBI lineage: Eukaryota > Viridiplantae > Streptophyta > Magnoliopsida > Solanales > Solanaceae > Solanum > Solanum pennellii. The sequence continues at coordinate 2,226,526 of NC_028644.1, read as the reverse complement.
CTCCATGTCAAGCCAAGTTAATTTCTGTGTACAAGGATAGGTACTCGATCCATTCTATTTATCCTTCCATTTTAATTTCTGTTGCTAAAAAAGGATATGGCTGTCTTAAGTTTCCCTGCTCCAATGCATTCCATAGCATTATTAATTTCATCTGCAGTTGATGCTATGTTGTTGATTTTTACACTCATGTTTGTGACTGTAGGAAACCTCACTTTTGATTGAAATGAATGGTGCTTCTTCGGCCGGTGGTATAAGAGGTGCTTTATCCTATTGTGTGCAGCAAGTACGACGTTATGATTATCATCACTACCTCTGCCTTCTTGAACTTCCAGCAAACATGCGGAAGGCTGCATTTGCACTCCGAGCTTTCAATGTCGAGACATCCCGAGCTATGGATGTTGCATCTGATCCCAAAATTGGTCTTATGCGCTTGCTGTGGTGGCAAGAAGCTTTGGACAAGATCTATTCAAACAAGGTGATTGAGCATCCAGTAGCTCAGGCCCTCACTTCTGTGGTATCTGAACACAAGGTTAGCAAAAGTTGGCTTAAACGAGCTGTAGAAGCCCGAATAAATGATGCAAATAGAGAAAATAATGATATTCCACAAACTGTTGAAGAATTGGAGCAATATGCTGAGGACACAACATCAACTATTCTGTACTCTACACTTCAAGCAGGTGGTATTAAATCCACAGCGGCAGACCATGCTGCTTCACATATTGGTAAGGCAAGTGGACTCCTTTTGTTGCTTAAATCACTGCCATACCATGCTAGTAGAAACCATCAGTTTTCATATATACCAGCCAAGGTGGCTGAGAAACATGGATTGTTGGTTCACCATAGTGGTCAGTCAGAGATCAAAAAGGACTCGCGTGAGGCCCTTTGTGATGCAGTTTTTGAGATGGCATCTGTAGCTAATGCACATCTGCAGAAGGCTCGACAATTGGCCGAAAGTGTGCCAGCTGAAGCTCGTCCTGTGCTTTTGCCTGCTGTGCCTGCCCAAGTCATGTTAGATTCGTTGGCTCGGGTGCAGTTTGATGTGTATGATCCACGGCTGGCACAAGGAATCTTAGGGGCTCCCCCCTTGTTGTTTCAGTTGAAACTGAAATGGTATTCGTGGAGGGGCAAATATTGACATTACCCTTTTTCATCCCTTTATAGAGTGTGTGTGTCACTAACCACTGACCGACATGAGTTATTGAATCCTTACATGAATAAATTGATGATTCTTTGGTTGATCCTGCTGGTGTTTGGTCCATACATGCGAAGAGAACATAAGCTACACGTGTTTGGATAAATTTCTGCAAGTACTTTGGCCGTCTGGTTTTGACTTTTGACAGTCGTGGTTCACTCTGGATTGCGGCTTTTTGCTTGAAGTGCTCGATTTTGTCTGAGAAACGCAGCCAGAAAATCACAAGGAACAAGCATATTATTTGGTAAGCCATGTCGATTAACCATTCAATCTTTGTTTAATAGTGTTTCTCTATCATCATCTTAGCTTACGAGTTTTGAAAACCGGCAAGTGTAGAGTGGGACTGACTTTGAATCTAATTCGACTCCAAAGCTAGCTCATGACGTGAGAATTTCTCAAGACCAGTTCCACATCTCAGAATCCAATGTGGGACAACTTAACCAGATGTCATTTGTGATATATTTGGAGCAGTGGACACCTAGTGTGAAAAGGCATGTGAGGTCCTAATATGGATTATGCATGTCAAAGTTTGGACAACCATTTCTTGTTAATCAAGAATTTTTAGTTGTAAAAAACTGTTTCTCTTCACTGATTACTATTTTTTTTTTTTTTGACAAGTGTGGTGTCCGGATCAGCTTGTATGCATCCCGACTAACTTTACGGGATACTTATTAACTCTCACCAACAACGGTAGGGTACTCAGTGACCCTGTCAATCAAAACTAGGATAGATGAAAAAAATCATCTGATGTTTTTATCTCGACTGGAATTGGAATTTTGTGTTGATGTTTAGTTCAATTTATGTTTTTACTAAGAAAGTCATTAGTATATTATGTTACTACGTTGTAAATATTTACCTATCATTTGTATATAACAATTATGTCAAACAACTCTTCAAATATTAATCCTAAAGATATACCAATGATTTATTTGAATAAATTAAGAGTTCGGACTATACTCTTGTAAAAATAAATTTCTTTTATGAAAAGGCAAATACAATAACTAAATTACATCTTCTCAAATTTCAAATTTGACATTCTTTTTCCGAATGCGATAAAAGAAACTAATAGACTGATCACTAAGTTAATATAAATATATATTGATTCCGACATGATTAAATAGTCAAAGACGAATCTAATAAGTAGTGCATGCAATCACATACATTACTCTTCTCAAACTCGACATTCTTTTTCCGAATGCGATAAAAGAAACTAACGGACTGATCACTAAATAAATATAAATATTTACAAATTCTGACATGATCAAATAGTCAAAGACGAATCTAATAAGTAGTGAATGTAAGCACACACATTAATCTTCTCAAACTCAACATCCTTTTTCCGAATGCGATAAAAGAAACTAACATACTGACCACTAAATTTAAATATATACAAATTCCGCCATGATCAAATAGTCAAAGACGAATCTAATAAGTAGTGAATGTAAGCACATACATTAATCTTCTCAAACTCAACATCCTTTTTCCGAATGCGATAAAAGAAACTAACAGACTGACCACTAAATTTAAATGTATACAAATTCTGACATGATCAAATAGTCAAAGACGAATCTAATAAGCAGTGAATGTTATCACATACATTACTTTCTTCAAACACACGATAAGTTGAAAAAGTTATACTCTTAAATTATGAACTCGCTTCTAATTGCACCTCCAGCTCCGCCTCCTGCGACAACTCCCACCACGACTCGTGGCTGCGATTCTCGATTGAACGTTCTCGAATTCGGATATCCGACAAGGGATTTGGATCCCACCCGAATGATTGAACCCGTAAACCATTTCAGCCTCTCTCAACAAATCAACAAACAAAGGGTGCTTAAAGTAAATCACAGGGACTAAAACTCTACATGCAACATCTTGTTTTTCACCAACATACACAGCCAAATGACCCTTTGGTATTTGGTTCTGATCCATCAATTCTGACCCGACCCGAATATAACCCGACCCTGGTTTTGCAAAATTGACACTTTTAACCCCATGCTTCAACAAATTTCCAAAATTACATAGCTTTGAAATTGCTTTTGTTGCACAATTGGAAGATCCCAAACGTTTGTAGCTGATTTTTCCCTTTTTTCTCCTATGAATAAACAACTTGAAAACTCTCACAAGTCTCCTACCAAGCCTAAAGCCTCTCACTTTCATCATATTTTTTTTCGATAATCGAAATCGATAAATAAAATTATAAGTCAATAACGTGCTTGTTTTCAAGATAACATACCTTTTTATACTGTCACACTCTAAGAGCTGACGTTATCTGACTCTGAAGATCTTTGCCCGAGATCAAATCTCCCAACTTTTTTTTTGATGGGGACGGAATAATCTTATATCGTTTGACGTCTTTTACCTTTTTAGGAAGATCTTTACATCGAGATAAAAAATACTCCTTTTCTTTCAACTTCACTATGAGAACTGACGCTTTATAACTCTCTATGAAAATCTTCGCCCCTAGATATAAAGTATCAAAACTTCTCTTCGACAAAAAACATGTAACATGACAATTTCAGTATGAGAACTGACGCTTTCTAACTCTCTACGAAGATTTTCGCCTGGAAATCAAAAGAACTAAAAAAAAAATGTATTTGTTGAATTCTTGAAATTGGCTATAATATCATAGAGGATTTCAAGAACTTGTAACTGACATTGCTAGGGGTGATTTTTGGTCATATTTTATTGAAAACTAGTGTTATTTGTTTGTTTTTTTTATTCTTGGGATAGTTTGGCTTTTTTGTAGAAGTACAAATGATGATGACAAAGACCAACACTAACTAAAAATGGGACAAAAAAGTACAGCAAGTATATAGAGAATCTTTATGATAAACTTTTTGATTAAGTTTGAATTGACACGTAATTATTATTGTTATAATAAAAATTAAGAGATAATTTAAATAAAAGAAAAATAATAATTACTAAAGAATATGATGTAATGAATGAGTTGCTCATTTTAAATTAGAGCTTTCAAATCAAGTTTTGAATATTGAAATTTTTTGGTAAAAAATATATTTTCTCGAATAGGATCCTACGCGATGTAAATTTAAATTAATTTAATTTAAATATAAATATATGAGAAATTAAAAATAAAATAGTGTGTGTGTGTGTGGGGGGGGGGGTGATGGGGTATTAGTGTTTAGCACAAACAAGGTGAGACTTGATCAAAATTGTTTGACTTTAAGTTTTTATGTTGCTTATATAAATAAATAAATAAAAGGGAAATAATATGTGATAAAATCTGGTATGTTTTTATACTTTTTAAAAATATTGTTAGATGTGTCTCAATCGAGTTCTTTTGGAATAGTACATTTTGAAGAATTCAATATATGTGCGATATCATTTTTAGAAAATATAATGATATTATAAAAAGTAATTAATAGTGATTTATTTGATATCAATCAATATCTGTACAAAAATATCATACACAATGTGACTCAAGTCCAGATCGGATGAGTTATTTTTATAACATTACAACCCTCTCAATCTCTCTCGTTTAACTCAAATTGTTCTACTTATATGATAATAATTAAAATAACTCGTTTCAAGAAAATCTTACCTTCATTAGTATATGTAACGGTCATAAATTTCTTGTTGATAAAAATAAAATCAATTTAGAATCACACTTACTATATCTAGTAATACTGATGAATTTAATTCTCACCATCCTCATTTATTAATTAAAATAATAAGTAATAAATAGAAATATGTGGGAAAAAAGGGGAAGAAAAAAAAAAGAAATCTTGGCTATATGAAATTTCAAGGGTCAGTAATTTTAAAAATAAATAAATTTAAAATGGTATTTATGGTTTTGTTTATTGTGTTTGATTTTGATGTTTGAATAAAAATAATATATAATGTTGTTATTTCTTTTTTCTAAATTACTCACTTTTTACATGTGGACATTTTCTTTTATTGGACTTTATTTTTTTAATTTGAATATGACTAATTCTTATAACAGAAAAGTTATAATTTTTTTAAATAATGTGAGTGGGAATTATTTTTTTTATGTTTTATTAAAAAATTATGCCACGTAGGTCCATTAGATGTTTTATTTTGGATACTTCAAGTGGTACGGAACTTCTAATATTTTTTAAAAAAAAATTATTTGTCCTTTTCAATTTCTTGGTACGAATTTTGCCAACTTTGTACGAAATATTATTTTTTTTCATAGGTAGCAATAGATACATTTGTTATAGTTATATATATACTAATAATATTAGTAATTTTAGTTTATATATTTTATGAAGAAATGAAATTGCACGGATCATTATTTAGATACATCGAATTTATAACTGGTAAAATATATGTTATTAAAGAAAAAAAGTTATATGAGATATAACGTGTGGATATTATAATGTAAAAGTAGATATATATATATTTGTACGGTATACATGAGGATAGTAATAAATGAAATATTTTACTTCGATGATAAATAGAATCTCTGAACTATGTCATTTTACCAGCGGATTCAAATTTAAATATTCATTAATTTCTTGATGTTAAACTAAAAAAATAGTGGATTATAATTACTCTTAATTATTTAAATTTGTGTCGGTTTGCTTCACGGGTGTGATTAGCAAAGGATAATCACTCATTTTTGTCGCATTTATAATTATTTGTTGTCTACTATAAAAATGATATTTTAAATCATTTTTGATAGTTGGAGGATATTTCTGAACAAGAAAAATATTTTAAAAAGAAAAAAATTAATTTATTTTGAATCGTTCAGAATATATATGAGTCTTTTCATAAAATTATAATAAAAATATCTTTTCTTATTTCAACTCTCTCGCTTTTAAAAAAAATATTTTTTTTCTCTATCTTGTTTTTCTACTACTTTTATTTTCTTATCCTTTTTTTAATTTTATATTATATTTTGCTTATTTTATGAATTTGAATTTGTTAATTGACGTAGTTATCCAAATCGGATTAAGTACTAATTAACATTAAAATCCATTAGGTAAGAGGTTTCCATCAATTAATTAACAAGCTAATTAATATGTTGACTTTAGAGGGGAATCAATGTAAAAAATTGATTCTAAGCTGACCTTATTTAGAATCTTTTATTATTTATTGTAAAAAGAAGATTTTTTTTATTTTTATTTTTTTGAGACGTTTGATAATATTTCTTAACATGTAAATTGATAAATTGACAAACTTTGTTAAGCCAATCGAAAGAATTTGGAATTTTTTATGTGTTTCAGATAATTCTAGGGTTTTTTTTTTTTAAATGGTTCTTTTAAGTGATTATTTTTGCAATTCTTCTTGGGCTTGTGGTTTAAGCCTAACCGGCCCACTTATGTAGCCCAAGATCAATCCATTTCCGTACAACTAAGATCATAGAAAATTTCGGAAAATTTTATACAAATTTCATAGTATTAAGAGCTACTTACATTCTATTTCTACTCTTTTCAAATTAGAAAAATTCCTTCAATGTGGTGGGATCCGAATACATCCCAAAAACGTTCTGATACATTGCGTTCTATTTTCAGATATATCGCTCATTCTCCCAATACATCGCGATTCTATTTCAGATACATCACTCAACGTTCTGATACATTGTGTATAGTGATGTATCACGCCGATACATTGCGTAAAGTGATGTATTATGTTCGAATACATCGTGTATATCAATATATTCGACCGATGCATCGCGTAAAGTAATGTATATGAGAATAGGAGAGAACAGAGATTTTTGTAATTTTTTCAGATGATAGATAATTTTTTTTAAAAAAAGATAAAATAAGGTATATTTAGGTAATTTATATTTTCGTCGGACGTTTATTATATCTTTTTAAGACAAATATTTAATAGATCATCAATTACGTGACATGTAAACAATTTGATTTAAGAGGAAATGAAAAATGTGATGAAATAAAAAAATTTCACAAATCATAAAATTCATGTATTGCATTATATTTTACATTATTATGATATAGAGTAAGAAGAAAAGAGAACACCGAAAAAGAGCTCTAGAGTTTAGTTGTATGAAACACTAAATAAAATTTATCTTGAATAATAAACTATATTATAAATTTAAGTTGGTAATATTTTGGGAAATTTACATAAATATACTAAAATAAAAAAATATTTACCATTTATAGCAATAATATCTTTTTTTCACTTGATCACTTTTAATTCCTTTATAATACAAGTTTAATACATATTACAAAGAACAATTTATTATTCATACATAATACAAGTTTTAATGATGGATAATATATTTATCACACATTTTAATACACTTATAATACAATGTGTCAAATTTTTACCAAACAAACATAATATATTTCAAAAAATAATTATAATTGATATATATTGCATACATAATTCACTTTTAATTCATATTGCAGATTTAACATAGTATTGTTATAAAAGGTAATAAATAAAAAATATTACTAAAATCAGTAATTATTTATTAAAATGTACTAATTTATGTAATTTTTCCTAATATTTTCACCCACCAATTCTCATGTACTCATTTTGAAGTCTATTACTTTAGGTTTACATGAAAACCTTCAACTAATCGTACTTATTTTTCAGTATGACTTTGAACATTCGACTAATTAAATATCGATGCTAAACGTTGCCTATATTTAGCCCATAACAAGGACTTGCCTATGTAATAAAATGATTAAATATTCAAAATTTATTAACTCGATTAATTCAAGTTCAAAGTCCTCTAAACTTTAATTTAATGTTGTAGATGTCAATTAAAGGATAATAAAAAATTATGTGACATGTAACCAATTTGATTTAAAAGGAAATGAAAAATGAGTCGAAGTTAAGACGCAAAATAAAAAGATTTCAATGAAATTTCATGTATCGCATTGCATTGCATTACATTATTATGATATACAGTAAGAAAAAAAAAATAAAACACTGGAAAAGAGCTCTATAATTTTTCATTACCTAAGCTCTTTTCCATCTTTTGTACATATTATAAAACAAAGTTGTTATATTACATAACTCTCCCAATAAAGAGTTATTCAAGCTCAATCAAAGAAAACCAAAAGTTAATTTATAAAGCCCAAAAAAGAAGGGGAAAAAAAAGAAAAAAGTGTTTTTTTTTTTTTGTTGTTGTTGATGTTGATGGATCCACTGCTAGAAAAACGTGAAACTGAATTCACATTTTTCTAGTAGTGACAGAGTGTGATCCTGTATATCTTAGTGACAAACTGGTCCAGAGTCCTCGAGTTCAATCCCCATTTCTGCAAGCCTCTTCTCCTTGTACACGTACGTTTTCGACGTATACAAGAAGACCATCAAGTTCAACACACTCAATATTGCCAATAGCCAATAGAAATCATGTAACTTCCCTTGATTCAAATTATCAGCTATCCATGGATGTTTTGTCCCAGTAACCATATGTACAATTGTAACCAAAATTGAACTAAAGAAAAACCCTAATGCTAGGGTACTTAAAAATAGGCCAGTACTCATAGTTTTCATACCTTTTGGACATTCTCTTAAGAAAAAATCCAATTGGCCAATGTATGTAAAAGCTTCACCTGCCCCAATTAGCAAGAATTGTGGAATTAGCCAAAATACACTTAATGGAATTGTTGCATTTGGGTCATTTGTAAGCCCATTTAAGTGGGCGGTGTTTAATCTTTTAACCTCAGTTAAGGCAGATGCAATCATGGCTATAATTGAAAGGATTAACCCTATGAAAATTCTTTGCAATGGGGTGAGTCCATGGCGTTTGTTAGCGAAACGTCGACAAATCGGAACGATGACTCGATCGTAGAAAATTACGGTCAAGAGGATGGCTCCAACGAAGAACGCGGTGAGAGAGGCGGGCGGGATTTCGAAGGATTTACCGATGTGACGATCCATAGTGGTTGCTTGTGAAACAGAAAATGTGGTCATTTGTGCATAGGTAGTCCAAAACATAATTGTTGTGGCCCAAGTTGGTAACATTCTGAATAACAATTTTACTTCTTCAACATCTGTTAATGTTGAAACTTTCCACTTGTTCACAACATCACTTTCAAGTCCATCTTCCTTAATGGCTGCCTTGTCCAAGAATCTGAAAAATAAAAACAAAATCGGGTTCACGATTTACTTTTTATACATGATATACACAAATTATACATGATATACACAAATTATACATGATATACACACATTATACATGATTATACGCATATGATGTGCATTTGTTTGGTTTGGAATGTAGTACTCGTACTGAAGCTCGGCTAATTTGAAGTTTATGATCCATATAAATTCTAAGGACCGACCATATAATGTATATTTACACAATCAAATCAAGTAATTGGTGCATGTAACTTTATTTAAAAACATTGATACGTATTCTAAAATAAATAGAAAACAACATGCTATAGTATTTTACTGTCTAAAAAATCTTGCTATATTGTTAGTATATATAACGTAAAATATAACAAGAGCATTAAAATAAAGTTGGAGTGGCTCTACATGTTATAATAAGTAATAAAATATTAGTAAGTCAAATATCAAAGTATCTCACAATATTTAATAGGTTTTCCATTTCAAAATAGAAATAATTATAGGGATTTGATTAATGAAATGTTGATTAATTTGGTTAATGGTAGTTATCAAAGATTGGCCAACTCTATAATATTGGGATCTGGGGATAAGTTCACAACTTGGCACCAACTTTTTTTTTTTTTTAAAAATATATTATGCAAAATAATGCAAGTGACTTAGTCAATATTTCAATTAAAAAAACTTCTCATTTGTGGTTTATATTAATTAATTATTATTAGTCCCTTCAAACTTTACCAATGGATTTCCTTCATCCAATTTTTTTCATGATTCAAAAAGGAATCTACTTTTTACAAAAAGAAAAAAAAATAAAGATGTTTTTTTAAAAAATAAATCATAGTCAATAAAACTATGATTGTTGATTAATAATTTTCACATTATCAAATATAATCTAACATATTATAATATATCTACTCTCTTATTTTAATTTATATTAATAACTAGTTTCCCATATTAAGAGTAGTTGTTAGTAACAAATCATATACATTGATGATGTGAATAAGTTGTTTTAAGCGAGACGTTCGTTAGAAATTCACGTTTTTTTAGTAATGAAGATGGGAGAAACTAAAGAACTTACCGATATTCCTTGCTATGAGGCAATTTTTGCTTTCTTTTTTTGTGTCCTTCACCAAAAACATTGTCATCAATTTCATAAAGTAGTGATGAATCTGATGGCAATTCCATATGCCTATTTCTCCAAGCAGCCACAAATACTGATGCAATTTGTGTTAATGGACTTCCAACAAGTTTTTTAAACCTATATTTTCTTGTACCAAATAAAAATAATACAAGTGCAATAACAATTGCACATGCACAAATTCCATAACCCCATTCTCTTCCCAAATTATCTTGTACATAAACCAATATTGTGACTGCACCTAGTGAACCAACATTTATGAAGAAAAAGAACCAATCAAAGAATTTTATCATTTGTCCTTTTTCCTTTTCGTTAGAATCGTCGAATTGGTCAGTCCCGAATCCCGAGACACTCGATTTTAGACCGCCCGTACCAAGGGCGGTCATGTATAGCGCGATGTATAGGACCATGAGTTGTTTGCCGTTAGCCGGGATGCATGATGAGCTACCTTGTTCACATTTTGGTGGTCGCAGACTTGGGATTATGGTCGAAATGGTCAAGATTGTAACACCCTATTCATCATTACAAAGGATAATTTTTCTCGTTAGAATTTAACTTATGTATACTGATAAATGACAATACAAAAGTAGTTTATAATATCAAGTCAACTAACAGTAAATACTTATAGCTAATCAACAATAACATATCCAGTGATCTCAGGAGGGTGAGGTATCCACAAGTCTCATTCCTAACTATCCTGTGTGAAGTAGAAAGATTGTTTTTGTTTTTCAGACTCTTTCTTTTTTTTTTTAACCATCGACCCCCTCACCATATTTTTGAAATTATTAGTTTATGATTTAATACCATCTATTCATCTTTGTAGATAATCTACTATAACAGGTTAAAATATATGACCGTTACAAAAATAAATATTCTGTTAATATATAAGTTGAATCTTTTTTTTAAAATTATTATTAATTTCTTTTAAATTTAACTTATATATATCGATAGTTAAAAGAATGATCATTGACCTCCTCCCTCCTCTTTATCCAATCATCATTGATCTTCTTCATATACATGTTCGATTTTCCTCTTCACAACAAATTAATTAAACCAAATTGTCATTTAAAATTTTAATTCTAATTTTCACTTTCTCCAATTTCCTCTTCACAACAATTATAATATGACTAATTTTTTTTTAATGAAATTAAATCAATTCGAGATTCCTCATCACACATTTCCACATAATTAGAAGGATTAAAATTATTGATTTGATGACCAAAGAAAAAGTCTTCTTTGATGACTATGTTAAGTCCAATGTGATAATAACACTCAAAAATATGAATGAATGATTCTTTTTTTTTTTGGACACTTACTATTGCTTGAATTGTGGCAAATATTCCAATTGTAAGATACCTGCATTTATAAAAATAAATAAATAAGAATTTAAGTAATTCTACGCGATGACAGGTGTAAAAAAATAATATCTCGTAAAAAGAATTATAAATTTGACACGTTAGTAACGTTATTGCGTAGTGACAGTTATAATAAATGATAAGTAACATGTTATAACACGATAATAAATACGAACCTTCCAAGAAAAGTGTCAGCAATGAAACCACCAAGCAAAGTGAGCATAAAGGAAGTTCCAAGAAAATTGGTGACATTATTGGCTGCAGTAGCATTGCCTAAATGCATAGTTCCAGTCAAATAAGTCACCAAGTTTACAGCAATACCTAGTGTGGTTAGCCTCTCCACAGCTTCAACACCTATTATTTAAAAAATCAAAAACATTAATGAAATAATAATAAAGGCAAAAGATCCGAGAATAAAGAGTGACAGATTCAAAATTTAAAGATTGTATATTTTGAATATTTGAAAGACAAGACGTCAGATTTGTCTCGTGAACAAGCACAAGTACTAAAACAAATATAGGAGCACCATTTCTTGTGTAACCATAGAAGACTCAATCGAATAGACAAGTCAAGGTCCTACGAGTTAAGTACCCTCCAAAAAGATAAAAAGAGACACCCATCGAGTTCGATTCTTCTAAGTTGGGTTTGATAAATTAAATATGATCCAAAAATATCAATGTTTACACACAACACCAACCCTGAATAATCCCATCATTAACATGATGATTTTATATCAAAACTTTTTTTCTTGTAGGCGAGTCAATGTCCTACGAGATAGGTAGGTACTCGCTAGCTACTCAGAGTACCATCTCAAAAGAAAGAAAAAAGATATATCAATCAAGTTCGATACTTTTAAGTTGAGTTATCGAACTAACTTAACCAGAAATGCTATGCTTACACGCCAGACAACTCGAAAAAAAAAAGAGAGAAAAAGCAAAACCACACACCTAAAATCATTGCACCACTTGCCCAACCACCAGAGGAGGACCTAAGAGATGGCCTTCCTTTGTAATCCCAAGCATCAGGGAGAGTTTTTGCATCATTTTGTGTCTCAGGAAGTGACATTTTTGCAAATATTCTAATATTTACTTTTTAGCCACAAAATTGGATCCAATGAGCAATGAGAATTATAAAAAAAATGAAAGGTGTATTTTTATTTATTTTTGTTGAGAGCTAAAAGAAGATTGATGATACAAAGGCCATGGTATAGATTCAATGATTCCATTACCCTTTTATAGACATTGGCCATGGGACAACTCAATTGCTATTTTAGCCACTTTTTTAATACATTTGAAATTTTATATTCAACATGGTCCACTTTCAATGGTAGTAGAAGCAACTCCCCCAGGGTTGTCATTCCTTTTTGCCTACCCCCTCCCCCCCCCCCCCCC
>NC_028644.1:2203549-2212857 GCF_001406875.1 Solanum pennellii | reverse complement strand
CCCCCCCCCCCCCCCAACCCCAAAACACACACACACCTCTTTTTTTGGTTGGATAGGAAATTATCTTTTTTAAAATAATAGTTGTATCAAATAAACTCTTGTAACATGAGCTTTATCATATTGTCAGCCTCAAGTCCAAATATAAAAGAGGATTAATGTGGTAAGTTTGGCATCAAAGAGTTATACTTGTATGTGTTATTTAGTTAGATGTCAGTGAGAATTAATATATTCGATCTAAATTTATTTAGGAATGAGATATAGTTTCTGCGATTTATTGAAGTATTTAACCATCACATGCAAACGGGTTTTAAAAGAGATCTTATCTACTTCAGAGTATTTTGCGTCGTAACACACCCTCTCGCGTGTGTACGTGAGCCTACTATTTTTTCATATGTCAAACACGTGAATTTTTTATTTTTTTTGCTTTGTGGATGTTCGTGAAATTTGAATTCAGCAACTTTTATCTGTTGTAATATACGGCTGTACGTAAATGGCTGTACGTAAATGTGGGATTAACTCATCTAAAAAATTAAGGTATCGAAAACATATATCAATTGAATTTACTTTTTTTTTAACACAAACATGCATATATATCCCAAAGATTTTGTACACTCATATAAGAATCTTGTGAGTAAATGTATCCTTCAAGAATTGGTCATGACTCATGTGCATCAATATTAGAACATGCAATGTAATCTTCATATACAGAAATAGGGACTTTATGGCATGCAACTATTAGATTTTTTGTTGCTAGCCATTAAATGATTTAAAATAGTTGTATGGAATTTATTGATTGACAAAAACTAAACCATCTAATCATTCTGTGGTAGGGATTCACTCAAAATATGGAACTATTAATAATTGTATGATTTAGTATTAAAGTTTTTAGATGAATTATATGGTTCTCAGTAATTTGTATCTCATCGTCATATGTTTGTCTCTCGAAAGAAAATCAAGTATAGTAATTGAATGTATTTAATTGGATGTAGAGTTTTAAGAGAGAGAAAGAAGTCTTTTGAAGCGAGATTCAGAATTTAAAGACGTTGTCATATATTTATTTATATGGTTATGAAGTAATATCATTATTATGATTAAATTGTAAAATTAAATTATTTTTGAATTTTAATAAAATTTCATTTCAAACCCACCCTAAATGATTAACACAAACATTGATTGTATTTCTTTTCCAACCAATTTTATCTGATAGAATTTTCAAGGTCCTTCTTCCACCAGCACAATAGATGGCAACAAGCACAACAATTAACACGTTACACATGTTTTTAAAATTCTTTGTGATTATCCATCTATAATTAATCTCATTTTCATACAATTAATGTTAAAATGTATCCTTAAACACAAAAAAAAAATTAACTTAAAAAAATATATCATTAGTTTTTTTTTAAAAAAAAAGTGTCACGTATATAAGATATAATATATTACATAAATATATCTGTTAATTTCATTTTACTTAAAATTGTCCTTAATGAAATTTCTGATTTCAGCACTATTAATTTCAAGGATCAAAAACTCACTTTCCCTGACCATTTCTTGTTTATAATATGCTTTTACTTTAATATACATGTTTCTTCAATAAAAAACAACTTCAGTAAATAAAATTGTGAATCTTCATACAAACAACCAATTAGATTTATTGTTAATTTATTTTAGTTTATAAATATAAATTATACAATCATGAATTATACCAATAAATTTTCGACCACATAATTTGTGTCTCTTATAATGAAAAAATAAATCAATCTTAGGTGTTGACTTACCAAATCCAACGTTCACAAAATAAAGAAAAAAATGAGGAAAAAAAAACAAAAGGGTCAAAATAAAGAATTAAAAGAAGTTCGAAATTATAATTATTTTTCTTTCATATTTAATTTCGTACGTATATAATTACTAACATGCCGGTATAAGTATTACTTTTTTTATTCTAAATTAGAAATTTTAGATGCACCTTTATTAGTAAATACTTTACTATTTGATGTGAATTTTTTTCTACCTGAAAGTAAATTTAATCATAATGAATGAGAGTTATTTTATGACTCGACAAGCGTGTTGTTTTAACGAATATAAAAATAATATTTTAATTTAATGGTTCATACTTCATCAAAATAGAGTTCTAAGATTTTTTTTTTATTACACTCCTTCATCTTATTGTTCAAATATCGTCATAGAAGAAGTTTCTGAATTTTGAATTTTTAATTTATCACACCAAAATCATAAACATTATATAATTCGATGAAAATTCACAAAAAACGACTAGACAAATTATATGTGTCAATTATTATTTAGCTAATAAATTCGGATTATTGATCTCAATAATAGATTCATCCACCCATGACTAGTATTAATCAAAGTCATTAGAAAACTATAATAATAAATTTATTTAGTCATCACTCTACAAATTATACATGTGTCAACACATATACTAAAATAATTATTAAATAGTACTATCGAAGTGGACTTGTAAAATTAAAATAAAATTAGAAAAATAATTTTCTTCCTATTCTTTCACGAGGTCCAAGAGCCAGTCAGAAATAAATTAAAAAATTTATCATACAATTTTTAAAAAATAATTTTTTTGATTGAAAAGTCCACTCCAATAATTTTGGTTTCTTGATTTTATTACTAATAGAAAAATGATTTATAATTGAAGAGAGATATAGATAGAGATATATAAGAACTTGCCCACGTCTAACAAGTTATAATTAGCTAGCTACTGGATAAGGGTTAGCAAATTATTTTTTTTTACATAAATTGATATATTTTAATAAATAATTATTAATTTTAGCAATAATATTTATTTATTACTTCCTCCGTTTGAAAATGTTTGTCATATTGCGCTTATCGAAAGTCAATTTGACTAATTTTCAAAGATAAATTAGATCACATTAATTCGATATTTTAAACAAAAAAATTAGATATTCTAAAACTATATGAAAAGTACTATAAATTACAATTTTTTGCATATTAATATGATGAAAAAGATGCATCTTAAAATATTAATCAAAATTTTTATAGTTTGACTCTAAAAATAGAAACCATGACAAACAATACTGGACGGAGGGAGTAACATTTATAGCAATACTATGTTAAAATCTGTCATATGTATTAGAAGTGTATTATGTATGCAATATATATGAATTATATATGAGTTATAATTATTTTTAAAATATATTATGTTTGTTTGGTAAAAATTTGACACATTGTATTATAAGTGAATTAAAATGTGTGATAAATGAATTATTTATCATTAAAATTTGCATTATATATATGAAAAAAAAATTGTTCTTTGTAATATGAATTAAAGTTGTATTACAAATGAATTAAAAGTGATCAAGTGAAAAAGAAATATTATTGCTATAAATGACAAATATTTTGTTATTATAGTATATTTATGTAAGTTTCCCAAAAAAAAAGTTAAAAATTAAATGTTTTATTTGACTAATTTATGCAAATGTCCCCTTTTTAAGTTTAACTAATTTTTGGGAGAAAAAAATTGATGTGACTCAATAAAATAAATTAATGTTTTATAGTTACTCAAAATTATAGCGGTAGTTTTTAAAAGAGTTACATAATATATAATGTTAATTTGAACTATTGATAGCAGATGCGTGAATATACTTATAATCCAGATAATTATAATTAGAAAATATAATGTATTTTGCTATTATTATACGCACGTGAATATAATGTATTTGTTATAAATATATTGTATATATTCATAAATACACATATTATATACTCATATACAAAATACTTTACTATGTTTTAAAACCAAAATAATAGTACGTATAGTAATTAAGTAGAATCTCAATTTCTTTTTGTAATTCTAGAATCAAATAGTACTAATTATAAGATTTTTAGGTTGTTTAAAAAATATATTTAAACCATAGTTTAAAAGTTTATAAATTACAAGAAAGAAAAAAAAACAAAAAGTGTGTCATTTATTAAATAGTTATTTTAAAATAGGGATAACGGGAGATTTTTTTTAAACTTTTTTAGGTTATACCATATATTAATTATTATATATAATAAATACTTGGCTCTAAGTTTGTGATAGCTTATAATTAATGATTCCAATTAGGATGGCGTAAGCTTAATTTTAATTATCAATGAATCAAGTAATTGGTGGACCTAATTTAAACTAATTTTCATGGAGGAGCCGTTAATTATTTTTTTATATGTTTAACTTTTTCGACTTTTAAGAATCTTCAATGGACATCTTATGTTTGGCCACTTGTCTTAAAATTAAGATGTCATCTATAATTAATTAGGTGCTTAATTATCATTAATCTTTTTTTCATTGAAATGGCTTATGGCTAAATAGTCAAATTTTATTTATAAAACAAGAGACAAGAATCCTCTTTACATTAATGTATGAAATAATTAATCCAACAAAAAAAAACATCATATATCTTTTCTCCTTCTTTTCTTCATGACACTATAAGATTCATATTTAATTTAAAAAATATATTTAAAATATTCTAAATTTATTTGAAATAGAAAATTTTTTCCCTTGTTTCGGTTTTAGAATAAAAATGTTCTAATCGTTTGTCAGGTAATAAATGAATATATCTTTCATCAATCGAATAATTCAAAACATATCTTTCTACAAATAATCTATCCAAAAAAAAAAAGGAAAAAACAATTCTACTCTTGAACTATTCGAATTAATCAGAAACGCATACTACAACATTATACGCTATTAAAAATCGTAAATAACACTTATTTTACGAAAAAATAATTTTTTTTAAAATTTAATTATTGTTTAATATTTATTTTGAAACTCGATAAATTTAAATTCGTATGATATAAGGTCATTGATAGAAAGCCAAATGACTAAAGAATAATTTGTTACTTAGGTATCAAGATATTTGAGACTCGGAAAATTGTTTATGGCCTTTATCCATTTGATAAGCTGAAGGGGCACCAAAAATAATATTTTTTTTTATAATGTTTAAATTATTTTAATAAATCAATGTTTGATGTTCATTTGACATAATATATCTGTAAATATTATATTGTAATAATATTATAATAACCCTTGATTCTTGTCTGTCACCACATCATTCAAGTTGCAACCCCTTAGGTTTTTAGAATTAATGTCTGATTCAATAAAATAAAATTAATTAAATATTTTAACACAATTATTTAATTTTTTGATTTTTTGATTGGCGTCACATATTTGATGAGTGGCTCGATTAATTCAGATTTGATATTAAAAATTTATTTTGAGAATAATATTATATAAACAAGAACATATCACATGCTTTTATGCTGATCATAGTTTTAACCTAAATAATTATTTAAATACCATTGCTATTCTATCAATTTAACTTTATATTACATTGACGATAGTTGTAGAATAAACAGACAAAAACTAATATATTCAAACGATTTCTATTACTCTTTAATTTTAACTTTAACACTATGATTCGTCACTATTTTAATTTTGTTGCAAAACCACCAACCCTTAAACAATTGTGACCTCACCTTAGGCGCCACAATATTTTTAATATAAATAATTTAAAGTTAAATATTGTGTACCCAAGTTTAATTTAGAACCCAAGTTGATTAATCAAACGTTTAAAATCAAGCAACAAATTCAATTTCAAAAAAAAATTAAATCATTTGAACTAATTGAACTCAAAGTCATAGTTTTCATCATAACTATACGTATATATGGTAATATTTGTTGTGTTGTATGGGTTAAGATTGTGAATTTTAGATCGAAAAGTGAAGCATATAATATTTCACAATAATATTTTACGTCCAAATTAAAATTACCTTACAAAATAAAATTTTCATTCTTATAATTTATAATAAAGAGATTATTGCACATTAGATTATGGAACTCAAGAGTTAATCATTTGAAATTAACATTTTTGAGACAAAGTTATTTTTTGTTCTTATATATAAATGGAAGGAAACATTAAAAGTATATAAGAAATAGAGTCTCGATTTTTCTTGATGTAGCTGATAAAATTAATGTTATGTAATTAAAATTATTGTTACAAATTAGAATTGTGAAAAAAGCCTCTCGTAGAAATGTTGAGTAAGACTCTGTATAAAAAACATATGTGATTTGACCTTTTCTCAAATCTAACAAATAACGAGAGTTTAGTACATGTGAAAATATAAAAAAATCATTTTATTTATCAATAATTAAAATTGCCACCTTAGTTGCTAATCTAATAATACATGTTCGAGTTTCCTCTTCTCAATTTCAATTTCATTCAACAATTTAAGATATTGTCTTATTCAAATGTTAATTTTTTTTCTTTTATTTTTCTAGTAATTCATTTTCGAATTTCCTCTTCACAATTCATAGTTTCTTTTGTAATATATAAAATTAATTAATTCCAAAGTCCATTTTCCCCTTCTCAAATAGAAAAATTTTGTTGTATTTTTCTTCATTATATTTGCTCGTGATCCATCTTCCTCTTCTCAAGAGAAAATATTCCCCCTTTATAGTGACAAGAAAATTAATTTAAATTACATTGAAATGGTAAAATAATTACATGTTGTTAATAAATAAAAATTTATAAACTAATTTTCTTATGAGCATTCCATTATATTGGCATTATGCATGACATGCATATTGGTAAATTAAATAATTATTCGTAAGAGTAACTGGTATTTAAGTTGAATCATATTAACTCAATAATGAAATGGTTTAATGAAGTATAAATGTCTAATCAATTTAACACAACATATCATAATTATATACAAGAAGCAACAAAAATGCAATTCGTTGAACTAATGCTTTATTTTAGATAAATAAATTTAAGAAAAATCAAATCTATTTTTCATATTTATGTACAAAAAAGCAAAATGAATATCATCCCGTAAGTAAGTAGTGGTAAGTACGTCTTCATTTTTAACAAGAGTTTTTGGATTCTGGATGTGTAATCAATCACCTTCAATATAGAGATCGAAGTTTTACCTCTCAAAAGCGAAATTTTCTGAAACAAATTCAAATTAATCGGACTTCGACATGAATACCATATATTAGACAGAAACCAATAAAAAAAAATTCTTCTAGAATTACATTAATAATCTAAAACTACATGGATCAACTTCAAATCCTGACCCTTCATATAATAGATGGACGGCCAGATTTCCTTTTGTAAACCTCAATAATGTTGAAAGCTAATGCCCAACTGCCCAAATTATGTAGTTCTCTTTAAATCATTTGACATTTGTTATACATTATTCCGATTAATTTGTATTCGTATTATGTAGGGTTCATTTAAAAAGAAATATTTTTCGCCAAAAGTTTTTTTTCATTTTAAGAATTCAAGCCCAAATATAGAAAAAAAGATAATATATTTCGAGCTATCGTAAATGAAAAAAAAGATATTGGTGGCCCTTCATATAAAAATTAGCGCACATATGTCCTTCACTCTAACAGAAGATTAAATAATGACACATGACATAATCTTATTCGTTGATTCAATATTTAATAAATGTCGGTCCATGAATAAAATTATGACATGTGTATATCCAATAGTATAAATGGTATATATGCCCTAGTTTTCGAACGACAGAGACACTAATATTCCAAAAGTATAATAAAACATATCTGTATATCATTTACGATAATTTAACTTTTTCCTCTTTTAAGTAAAGGTAATAGAATCACATTCATTCCGTCATTTTTCTTTTTTAATGTTCACTGTCCAAGATATTTGAGTTTGAGGTATGACAAAGGTAACCTTTTAAAATGTGAGTTAACGAAACTTAATAACCTTAACTTAAATTTTATAAAATTTTAATTCTAAATTCTAAATTTTAATGTTTATAATAAATTTACATATATAAACATTATTTTAAAATTATTTTTTACGTAAAAACATAATTAAACCATATCCAATCACTAAAATTACCACCAAAAATAAATTTGAAAGAGTGGGGCTGAGCTAACAGGGCCAAGTGGCATATCCATAAACAGTATTTATGCTCGTGTCTCCACCTTTGTACTAGTTAATGTTGGGCCAACATTTAATAATTATTAATTATAAAAATAACACTACACACACATTTAACGTTCTCATACAGCTTTGAGGTTCTCATCGATCAATTCTAAAAAAACTTATCAGAGCTTTGTTATATAATACTCTCTCTGTTTCTATTTAGATGTCTATTTTAAAAAATACATATATATTAAGATAACAATAATTACTATAGTGAAGTTATAATCTTATCTTTGTTAAATATGATTTCAAAAAGGATGAATTAAAATTTAGAAATTTTCAAGAAGTTTAAATGAGGATATAATAGGAAAAAAAATTTGTCCTTTCTTAATTTGTCAAAATGGAAAAGTAAATAGGAACATTTAAAAGAGGAAATATGTACAAGTAAATAGGGACATATTATTTACTACTCCCTCTCTCCCTATTTAGTTGTCCACTTTAGAAGTGACACACATATTAAGGCACCAATTATTATCATAGGTTAGTTACAATTTTATCATTAACTTAAAAGATTATGCAACTCTCCAAGTATAATAGATGTATTTTCTGGTTCCAAAAAGCATGCATTACAATTTAGTAGTACTATAAATTTTCTAGAATTTAATAAGGGCATATTAGGGAAAAAACTGTTGTCTTTTCTTGATTTGTTAAAATAGACAAGTAAATAGGGGCATATATAAAAGAAAATATGGACAAGTAAATAGGGACAGAGTGAGTAATTAGTAAGGGGTGAACACGAAATCTTAATGATACCATAATAATATATAATATCAATAAGCGAAATTATCAATCTTAATAATACCACAATGTTATATATATAGACTGATTTAGTATCAGTTAAATAAAATTATCAGCCTTAATGATATCACAATTGTATGTATATATATACTGATTTAGTATCAGCTAAACGAATTATTAGTTAGAGCTTTTTTCGTAATTATTTAGTGATGTATCAACGTAAAGGGATATTTATTGATAATTAATTTACATTTATGGAGTATTTGCTTAGTTTCTCCCAAATATGAAATGCAGGTTCAATGGACTTATGTCCTTGTTACGAACGTAGCAGTCCATTTATTTTGCCTGTCCTTTATGGCCCATTTGGAACTCGTAATAATGGGCCTTAGATTCTTAGTAACATTTTGCACAAATGGTCTTTATATTGAATTTTCTTGAATTGTGTGTATACATATTTCATTAAGAGCATGATTGTTTCTCGAGTGATATATTACTCCCTCGTCTCAATTTATGTGACATACTTCGTCAAGGGGAAATGTCAAATTTCTATATTTAAAATTTTATATAGATGGAACGGGTGGG
>NC_028644.1:2141717-2203497 GCF_001406875.1 Solanum pennellii | reverse complement strand
GGGGGGGTGGGGGTGGGGTTGTCGGTTTTCGAAGAAGTGCAAGTTTAAGTGTCATTTGATATGCTCACAACAGAACCATAAACAATTACATAATCAACGTAATTCCACAAACGAGGTCTGGAAAGAGTGATGTATACATGTACCTTATCCCTACCTTGTAAAGGCACAAAGATTGGAATAAGGGCCAAAACTGCCCTAATTAAGAAATGTACACATGAAACTCCATTTTTACAAGAGCTGGCATCAAATTTTACATTCACAGTATGTTCCAAAATTGGTACAACACAGCATAAGTAAACAGCCATCATGCTAAGGACCAAATGATGTAACACAGGTCATATCTTGCAAAAAAAGAAAATTCTAATTAAATTAGATAGTAAAACAACAATACTACTAAGTAGTGGTAACCAAAGGAAACTATGTAGCTCGGACTCTCCAAAAATTGTTGCTTGCACCCATATCAAATCCTTTACTTTCGGAGGATTCATTCACACCCAGTAATGTTTTTGAAGGATTCGGGCAACATAGAAGGGAAAGTTAGTTACTATAACAAAGTTAAATTCCCAACTGGTTTTGTACTTCTAAGATAGTCTCAGCAGAGTTCCTAAGTTGCTGAATTTCCTCATCAGTAAGATGCACATTAGTCACACCTAAAACTCCATTTCTACCAAGCTGTGCAGGCAAGCTCAAGAAAACATCACCGCCATCAATACCATAGAACCCCTTTGCTAGGATTGAGACGGGGTGAATCCTTCTCTGATCTCGAATGATTGAAAAAGCCAAGTTAGCCACAGAGTATCCGATTGCCCACGATGTGTAGCCTTTGAGATTGATCACTTCATATGCACTCTGCACAACTTGTTTATGGATTTTTTCCAATGTATCCTTCTCAAAAGCAATTTGTTGACTCTCCAGAAAGCTAAGAACCGGAATCCCTCCAACGCTAATACTAGACCACAGTGCAACAGAGCTATCACCATGTTCACCAACAATGTATGCCTAGTATAGACAAAAGAAGTTCAGTTTTTTGATGTAGTACATAATTTCATTATATTGAAATATTTCCTGTATACCAAAAAGTATAGAATCAACAACATAGTATGGTTCTCTACTAATGAGAAAAAATACAAACATATTATAAGACATCAAATGTGCTTCATAAGACTTCAAAAACTAATAATCAGACAAATTATAAAGACTCTCTCAATCTTCAATATATACAAGCAGAAAACAGAGTTGAGTATCAGTGTATAGCTCAAATATACTCAATAAGTCTCAACCAAGTACTTAGGGCTGCTTATAGGACGAATCGGGCGGATAACTATGGTTAACCAATTGGCTTATCGGTTTTAAAATATATTAATCCGCTAGCCAACCAAGCTATCGGTTGGTTTGGTATCGAATAGTAATTAATGGACGGTTAACAGACGGTGTACGGGCTCAATCATTTCATGCACCATTTTCACTTTCACTAACCAACATATTGATCTTCAATCAAACAAAAGCTCTACTTAAGCTGGTAATTTTATAATTGTTAAATCACAGTGAGAAATTTATGAAAGTTCAAAATTTTGAGGATGCATACACAGTTATTCATTTAACAAATATACTCGACGTAAAATAAAAGTAACTATGATAATTCTTAACGGTTAATGGTTTGCAATAAGAAAATTGAGTAATCTGCCCCGATACCAATAAATTGTTTACTAAAAAATTTTAATTCATTTATCAACATTTAATGATATAATCCAATACGACAATTTTGCGATTAGCTTATCGATAATGGTTTGATTCTAAACCGCCCCCACGGATTGAATTCTTAAGTCTAAGATAATGATGTCAAATGTTAAAAACTGAATTTGAATCATAAATTCAGAATGATGATGTCAAACGTTAGTCACTGAGTTTTGAATTTATTTTTGTACATAGTTAATGAAGTTCTAGATATAAACATACTATTTGGACTAGAGTTATACCAAACACCTAGGTAACCTTCTAGCTCCATCCTTGACTGACCTATATGTTAGTATTCTTTCTTTATATATTGTTCCTTTTTGTCGTTTTCTTTAAAGTAATAAAACAAAAATAACCTAATGTTTGATGTATAATGAGCTACTAGCAATTTTTTTTTAAAAACTTAAATATAAATGTCTGCTAAGTGATAATCATACAAACAAGTACTACAAAATTGTCTTCTAGCAATTTTTTTTCATGACAAGAGAAATCCGCTGCTGCACAGGGTAAAATTCCACTTTTATTCAATAGCTCGCAAATCACATAGGAGAGGTTATCTGCACTAGGCAAGTCTGGTGCGACAAACTTGAGTCAGAAGGCAAATCTCTTGCTTTCGCTGGCAAGAGGTTTCGAACTTGAGACCTTCAATATGGAAGTCCCATGCTCAAACCACTGAACCACCCCAAAGGATGTTCTAGCAACACTTTTGTTGGCCATCATTGTCAAAACCAACTGAATTGCTCCACTCTTTGTTACTCGATTGGTAAGTTCAATTCTTTAACAATCATTCTACTACAAATTAGCTTACATGAGTAGAAAAGAACAAACTTGGTGACACAATTTGTATGAATACTGTCTATGGTTTGGAACAACTCTTTAAATGCTAAGAACCAACATCATAATGACAAATTGTATCCTGTTCTGTCCCCACATGGTCAATCGAAAACAGTCTCTCTATCCGACAAAGATAAAGCTAAGCTCTACGTATATCTTAACTTCTCCATATCTCACATATGAAATTACATTAAATATTATATACATTAGTCTTAAATCATGTTGATAGGATACTTCAAAATGTGGATGGATGAGTGTTAGATACTTTAAATGCAGTACAGTTTTGAGAATCCAATATATTTTTAAAAAGTCCAAGCAACACATGTCTTTTATCTCGTACAAACACGATCACATAAAGAAGCTTATAGACAAAAAAATGCAACAAGATGCATTAAACTCCAGCTATGCTGTGTTCGAAGAAGGACAAGACCACAAGTGTTTATTCAACATACGTTCGTTTTCATAGCTTAAACGTGTAATTTCATGATCAAATGAAATAGCTTATTAAAAAAGAAAAAGGAAAAATTTAAACAAATACAAAATATTGAATTTACCTGCACATCCTGCGCATTAACATCAAGGTGATCAGCAATCAAAAACCGAAACCTAGACGAATCCAAGTTCGTACCCGACCCGATAACCCGATTCACTGGAAACCCAGACAACTTCCAAGCAACATAGGTCAAAACATCCACCGGATTCGATACAATCAACAATATACACTCCGGCGAATACTTCACCAGCTCCGGCACAATACTTTTATACATCGCCAAATTCCTCTGCAACAAATTCAACCTGCTCTCCCCCGGGTTCTGCCGAGCACCCGCCGTGACAATACACAGATCCGACCCGGCCGTAACCGTATAGTCAGCCGAAGCAACGATTTTAGTTCTCGGAAGGAACGCGGCGGCATGTTGGAGATCCAACATCTCGCCGCGTAATTTATCGGAATTTGCGTCGACGAGTGCTAGCTCGTCGACGAGATCCTGAGTAAGGATTGTTTGAGCGATGGCCATTCCGACGTTGCCGACGCCGATGACGGAGATCTTCGTGTGGTGATTCGTCTGAGATGGCGGGTTACTGTTGGCGATTGATTTGAAGAAAACTTGGTTTAGTTCTAGACCATCAAGGCTTAATGAAGATGATGATGACATAGTTGATCAAAAAATGTGTAGTTGATTTTTCTGTGAAACTGAAAATATGGAACTTTGGTTGAGAGATTGATGTGACTATGAAAAAATGGCAAGTATGGAGGAGATTGGGTAACACACTGAGTTGAAAATGGGAATAAAGTGATGGAAAGTTGACAACATGGCATTTTTTAAATAGATTTCATAACAATCCATCTCTTTCGAAAAGAATGATCACGATTCTTTTTAATCTTACGATTTTAAAATGTTAAAATGCTTTTTAATTTTGTAATATAAATATATTAAGTGAAAAACAAAAGTTAAAAATATTATTAAAGAAAAAAAATGATTATTCTTTTTTAAAATAGACTAAAAAAAATTAAATTATTTTTTAAAAAAAATGAATTATCTATTTTTGAGTTTATATGGTTTAATTTGAATTCAGCTGAAATCTCTCAAACAGTTTATTGCCTTTTACGAAGTATGAACTTTTGAGATTCAATTGCATCCAGATTCTTTTTTGAGGTTTAGAAAGATTACCTCGAAACATATGTTATCTTTGAATATTTGTTACCTTATGTAAATATGTCCATCAATACTTGGACGGATGAATAAAATTAGCTTATTGTGAAAATGTTTGATCAAAAACTATTTGTTAAGCAGCCTCACTCCGTTTTTCCATATTATAATTAGTTTCTGCGGGCTAATTTCAAAGACAAAATGTCTTTTCTTTATTTAGTAGAACATAGTATAACTAGATTAAGAAACATCTATTGACGTGAATAATTCATTTTTTCTAAATAATTTCTCGCTCATGAGAACAGAAACGTGATTAGTAGTCAATTGCCTTTTAAGAAAAAGATTAGAACAAGAAAGCTTCTTAAGTTTTTTAATCTCTTATTATTAAAAACATGTTAATAATCTTTCGTGAAAAAGCTAATCCTTATAATGAAGGAAGAATTGAACCAACGTGAAAAACAATTAAATATAACTTGTCTAGCTAGTGAAAAAAACGAACTAAATATTCAGAGAAAGATAAGAAACAAACACTTAAATAAGATGAAAGCAAAACCAAGATACCACACTAAATTAGGCATTAACTAGAGCCACAATACTTTTTTTTTCCAATTTCAACTTGATGTCAAATATTTATGTTAGAGCTCGAGTATTTTGTTCAATTTCAACTTGATATCAAATATTTATATTAGAGCTCGAGTATTCCGAAGCAATACTAATGCTAAAAACAGAAACATTTTCTAGCCCAATCGCCACAAAGTACCAAAGGGTAAGAGTTGAGGGGGCAATGGAGTCATTAGCAGATTTGGAGCGACTCCAGACCCGAATCCTTCAACGAATAACAAACCTCGAGCTCTCTCTTCTTCCTACCGGCGATACTCCTCTCTCCGCCGCCAGTACCGCGATCGCCGACGACACCACCACCGAGGACCGCCTATCCTCCATTCTCCTCGGGAATGGCGTCAGAGATTTCTGCTTCAAGCGTGTTGCCTCTGATTACTATGATTGGCCTCTCGAAGCTCGTCGTGATGTTTTAGGCGCTGCATCCATTCACCATCTCTGCAAAAGCATTGTTCTGGTACCTCCTACCTATCTTCATTTTCATGTCTTAAGACAAGCATTTGGTATTAATTTCGTAATAGTATTAGGACTAATACAGTCCCTTAAATTAGTCAGTAAATTCTGTTGAGCATCTGAAAAATTGATACAGTTTATATATCGGACTTTTTCTATTCGCTTTTAGGAGTTGTCAAGTATTCTTGGTTAGGTAGATGAGTTAACCACTTATGCATTAGCCTCAACAAGCAGTAAAACCTAAGGTCTATTTGAATTGAGGTTGATGTGTATAATTAAAGGAGATGACAGATTTTATCTTTAACTACCTAATAGACTCTTGATAGCATGGGAGAAGTTTCTCAAAGTTTAATAGGAAGTGTCTAATAGGAACACTGATTAGATTCTCAATTGCGACAAGTCATAGTTCGAGCGTCTTAATGACATTAAACAATGTTAAGAGGCTGTCGATGCGTTAAGCCTTTACTTAAATTTTAGGGGAAAAGAAAAAGCTTAAAATCTCTCAGTGTGCAGAAGGACATATCATATCCTCGAAACAAAACTAATAGATCATCTGTTTCAATTTATAACGGTGTTTGATTGGGCACAATGTTTAAGATATTCATTTTGACTTGTGTATATTAGTGGTAGAGGAAGAAAGCAGTAAAACAATAGTTTAAAAGTTAGCTTGTCGAAGAAAAAACACATCAAAGTTTAAGGCTTGAGTAATTTAATGGTTTTGCATTTTTGAAATTGGAAAAATGGTTATGAGAACAACCACAGTTATCTCAAATATTCATTGTACTTGCGTGCAATTCAATACATGAAATTCTCGTGTTGAAAATGGTTATGATATTGCATGCTCCTTTTCCTTTGTTTTTTGTTGAATTCGGGTGTGTATGTGGGGGGGTACACTCTACCTTCCACAAAACCCAACTTGTGGGATTACTCTAGGTATGTTGTATTTGTTGTATGTGCTTTTAACTTTAAAATATCTCGATGTCTCTTTAGAAGGGACTCTTTCCTATCTTAGTCAAATTTGTCTGCTCAAATGCAGGTAAATACTCAAGCCCCATCTAATATCACTGATTGTAGTGATCGTAACAATTCAAAGTACTATGTCGTAGTTGTACAGGTAACTATTGTGCAACTTCAATTCTGTTTTGGGGTCTAGAAATAGTATGTCTGACTAATCTAACGTTCTTCTTATACTATCATAATTGCAGTATACTGCTAGATTTAATGCTGAGACTGTGAAGAATTTCCTATACACACTCAATGATGGCAAGATAGCCAAAAAGAAATTCAACAGTAAGTTCCTTCTCTAAACAGCACATTCATTAGGTGTAGCAGTTAAAGTGATTTGAATGAAAAATGAATTGGAGAATCTTAACCCTGTATGAAAATATCAAAATTAGAAGTGTTAATTTGATCATTCTAAGAAAAGACTTTGCAGAAAAGACCAAATTAGTTGTGTAGGCTTTTTTGATGTATCAATCAAGGAATCAACTGTGCCTCAATCCAAGTTAGTTGGGGTTGGCTATAGAAATCCTCTACATCCAATCCCCTCTACTCAGGTAACATTTGATGTATATACAAACAAAATGAATAACCATATATGAATCTGCATATATATATATATATATATATAATATTTTGTAATGAACTTTATCAAACATATTTCTTGTATTGAGGTCGCTTTTTGGGATGTCCTCTTCTGCATATTTAATGGTCGAAAAAAGAAAAAGAGAGTTGGCCGCTGCTAACTGTACATGTTATAGTCTTCATGTGCTTGTTTTGTTGGAGATGACTTTGGCATAATGTTATCTTGTTATGAGGTTTACTTGGACTTGAGCATATTAGAGAGCCACCCCAAGTGATGGGAGTAAGAGTTGTCACGCGATGTAATTATCTCTCACAAATTGCAGCTTATTGACTGGTTGTTATAAGAAAGCATGTAGTTCAGGAATAAATTGTTATTCTACTGTTTAGATGGTATGCTTAAATGATCTGCTAATAGTATTTCGGTTGTGCTGCTTTATATGATTTGTTTAGTTTCACCTGGTAGATACACTGTCATGAAGTTCTGTGTTCTCAGCCAGTAATGCTCTGAATGAGCGTGTTAACTATGATTCAGCCACTGGATACAAGACTAAGAGAAACTGGAATAAATTATTCACTTAGGAAACACGCAGTAAAGAACTGAAGTTATGAGGTTGAGAGACTTGATCTATGCACTTTGCTGCTTATAATTACTCCTCCTGCTCAATTTGTTTGTCTTAATTCTCCTTCTTAATGTAGAGAGTACTATATTTTTGGTTGTTGATGTTTTGTAAGAAACATGTACAGATATATGCTCCAAGTTAATGAGTTGTGCCAATATTTGGAGTCACATTATGTTGTACACTTCATGTAGAATAATATTTGCTATTGTCTGCTTTTTGCAGTGAGACTTGCTCCCGAGGAGACATCAATCAAACTGACTGGTTTTGAACACAATGGAGTTACGTGTGTTGGCATGAAAACAGATATACCGGTATTCACTCTCTGCTTTTTAAGAACTTCTGTTTAAATGTTGCCTAGTGCACCCTCCTTTTTATAGGTTTATATATAAAGTGTACCTAGGGAACTGTGGTTCAAAAAATGTGCTGAAACTTGGTCTGAAGATCGATGTTCTACTGAAACGTTGTCAGCAACTAAAGAAAACGATTTTCATCGGTAGAAGCAAACGTATGAATTGAAAAGTGGATGTTATGAGTTCATGTTCTCTTGATGATTTCTTTCAAAGTCATGATTCAACCACAAACATTCGAGATTTAATTCAAACATCTTTTCTTACCCCTTAAGCTTAAAAATGTTATTTACCCTGCCAGTTTGTGTGCACCTCGACTATCCTTATGGGGTACCTGATACTTCCCACCAACATATAGGTATCAAGTAACTCTTTCCACCTAGGCTTGGAGATGTACTTGTAGTTTCTTTTGTCTCCGTTGGAATTGAATATGAGATGTCATTCATTCTCTACCACTAGGCCACACTCTTGGGTGGGGCAAACACATATGCTCCTAACCATATTAGGAAAATATTTGTGGTACTAGTATTGTCACTGCAAATGCAACTTATGCTACTAAATTTACCAGGTGATTTTGGATGAAGCAATTGCCAAACTCAGCCCTGACTTCTTCTGGTTAGGAGGCGGTGAGATTTATCTTAAACTGGGGGTGAGGACTTCAGAATTCATCAAGTTTGTTAAACCTTTCATCGTCAACTGCAGCGGTGCTTAAATTGACCCCATTCCTCGAAAAGCCAGTGCCAGTAGGAAGGAAAAATTCCTTAAGACCAGCAATTTGATATTTTTAAAGGTTTATCTCATGATTGTTAGGTTTCATTGGATTTGAGTTTTGAACTTGTATCGATATTAAATTTGTACTTCTATAGTTATTTTACCATTCCCTTGCTGGATTATCAAGATCTTTACACAAATGGTTGGTCGGATTCACTGCTTACTTTTCCTAGCTGTAGCTGGTGAGTGAGGGGTGCGCGAGTACTCCATTGGTGTTCTTTGTCTTAGTGCGATCTTGATAAGAATGAATGAACTAACGACTCTTGAAGAGAAACCATATGATGCAGTATATACATACATGCAAGTTAAAGAAATTGTTCCAGGAAAATAACACAATTATATCAATGAGACTGAATTCAACTGTTTATTAACATCACTTGCCACAAGATTTTAGTACTTGTTTTCTTGAACTATACACAGATATGAGCTATACACAACTTCTTGTTATTTACTAAAACCTATATAAAGATGGAAACAGCAAGTGATTTTCATTGTCGATGGACGATGAAAATGAGAGCTTTAAGCAAATGATCCAATGTCAATACCATGAAAGCTACACCAAATTAAGGTCCCCAAATGTGTTCTCTCCACTGTAGGTAACATAAAGGAAACCGTCTTCATCCTTCTTCTCGTCATAGATGGAAGACATGATTGCACCTGTAAATCGCGAGGGGTTTGGATATTATTTTGTCAGAAGTTGGAGAAAAGAGTGTGTTTTTGAAGTTAAAAGTCGAAAAATACTTCTGGAAGATAAATCTGATGATTTGTGAGCGAAAACTCGTTATTTCAATTGAAATACTCCAAAGTTTGAACATATAAAGTTTTTCCCTGGGAAAAAAAAAACCAAAACATTTTGGAGATTAGCACTCACCTGTTGGTGGTAGGACATTATCGACGAATATGAAAATTGCCTTTTCTGCACTCAATTTAATCCTTTTTCGAATGACATACACAAACTGCCCTACCGTCAAGTCAGCTGGGACAAGATACCTGCAATTATGTCAATTGACGAAAACAATTCCTAGTTACAAAACTAGACACCAAGATATTATGTATTAGTTTGGTGGTGAAGACAACAATAGTTAACAACAACATATCTAATTCCCAAGAGTGAGGTTTGGAGAGGGTGCGCGTACACATACCTCAACCCTACCTTGGTGGGGATAGAGAGGTCGTTTCTGACAGACACTAAACTCACGAAAACAATTTTTCGGAAAATGATTTGAAAGAAATGCAAGAGTAAAAGCTATGATGAAAATATTAAAGAACCTTTACCAAGGAGAAGGTTAATCAAGTTTTGGAAGACGTCATTCGCCAAGGAGGAAGTGATTATATACTCATGAACATGGCATGTTCTAAACAAACGAAAATAGGAACACAAAGATTTACAGCACGATGTAGCGTTTAGAGTCTTTAGATTGATTATAATGAGAAAAATATTGATGGATGCTTACTTTTTCTTGTCAATGTTGGGAATATCACTCCTTTCAGCCTTTTCTACTATTACCTGCACATCATATAAACGGAGTCAACAGAAGCCGCGGAGAATATAGGAGACTTCAGCCCACAAGACACTCGAAGAGAATAAAATACTAAAGCAGCAACACTTGAGCCTACTTGGCTAATACACTAAACATGAGAAGCCAAATCCTGTTTTACTAGAGACAAAAAAAATTACCAATGATGATCATGTATTTTGCAGTGCATCGTATTTCTTAACAATGATGATCCTGTATTTTGCGATCATGTTTCTTAACAATGGTGATCATGTATCATGTATTGTATAACAGAGATTTGCAAGCTATGTTGCTCGGCCTCTTCAAAAATGTCACGAGGTTCATGTCAGATTCTCCAAAAGTAGTGCATTTTCAGAGTACCAGACACTGTGAAGCAACATTTTCGGAGACTCATGGCGACACAGATTGCCAATTCACTCAAAGTCCATATAATTATGTACCAAGCATAAACAGCACGTAAGTAATTACATTCAAATAGAGCCAACCAACAACCACAAACAAAATTTGTATAATACAACGAAAATTTTCCAATGAAAAAACTTAATTCTCACCGGAATCCTATCTGTGTATTTTTCCCTAATCCTAGAAGCTTCAGCGCGTCTCTTCTCTGCAAAACGTACAAAACAACAGAGTCAGAAAACAACAATAACCCTAATCACAATATGCATTATGCAAAAATCCACAAAACAGAAGTTCAATACAAACCAAGATCATGTTCTTGCTTGAACAAACTCTTTGCCATATTTATATATATATATGCCTGAATTCAACCATCAAAAAGCAAAAAAACTTTATGTTAAACTGACATATCATTACAAAATAAAGCCCGATTTCTTCAACGAACAAAACAAAAGAATGAAACGTTACAACCTATATTTCCTTGCAAAACAACAATTAAAGATTACAACATCATCATAAGTCAATGTAATCCTACAAGTGGGGTCTGACAAGGATAGAATGTACGCACGTCTTATCCCTATCTTTTATCTTTTTAAGGTGAAGTGGTTGTTCCCAATAGACGCTCGGCTCAAAAGAAATGAAATCAAAAGCAACATTGCAAGCAAGATGAACAAAGCAAAAAATTGAAGAATACAATACTATGTGCATACTATCTAATGCTACTACAAAGGGGAAAAAGAACAACAAATATCCCGTGTAATCCCACAAGTGGGGTCTGGCATAGCGAGGATATAATGTACGGACACCTTACCCCTATCTTAGTAAGGTAAAGTGGTTGTTTCCAATAAAACCTTAACTCGAAAGAAGTAAAATCAAAGCAGAATTGAAAGCAAGCAAAAAGTCGAAGAATAAGATACTACGCGAATACTATCTAATGCTACTAAATCAGTTTAAAAACAAAACAACTAAAGATTAACAAATCCTAAAAACTTAACAAAAGATTAAACTGATATAAAGCTAATAACACCATCAAATCCTAATTCTCCTGGCTTAAAAATAAATAGCAAAAAAAGCTTAAATCTTTATGTTAAAACTGAAATACCCAAATACCAAATAATCCAATTCCTTCAAAAAAAAAAAAAAAAGAACTACAACCCCATATTTTCATTAGTAAACAGAAATCAAAAACTTCAACAGAAAAATCAAATAACCCCAGAAGTAAATAACACAATAAATTAACTGAAATAAGAAGAAAAACAAACACCCAATTGATAAAGCAAGAATCTTGAACTCAAATCAATCAATTTTGACCTCAAAAACCCAAATCACTTCTGTGCCACACAATACCCAAAAGGGAATAAAGATTATACCTTTTTTTGTAGAGAATGATTGAACAAGAAAAGGGAAAAAAAGATGGGAAGATTATAGTAGTAGGTTTGATTGAATTGAATGATTAATAAAACTTTTTGCTTTTGCTTTGTTTTTTTTGGACTCTATAAATAATGTATGTAGCCTAATTTTTTTATCATTATCTAATTTTTTTTCAAGTAATTATTTTATATAAAATATTGAAGAAAAAAAAAAAAGAACTTGTGTGTGGTTGCTTAGAGATATGAGCATACGTAGGCTTCAAGAATCATAGATAAAAGTCAAACAATCTTAATTGATAGATAAAATTATTTCAATATTTGTATTTTTAGAAAATAATATTTGTTTATAAAGTTATTATATTTTTTATAATTAAAAGTAATTATAAGTTAAGTTAAATATCACGATTATTAAACGCTAGAGACATATAGTTAGAATATTCCTTAGTACATATTTGAAAGTCTTTCATCTTTGCATTATTACACTATTTTTAATATAATATGCTATTTATTTTTCAATAGATATATCTTTTCGATAAGACTTTAGAACTATATTTATCCTTTCACTTATTAAAATTAGTTATATTTACTCTTTCTCCGTTAAAAGTTTATTTCACAGTCATATCATCTTTGGACCAATTTGCTTACACCACAACTATTTAATAAAATACCTGCTACGGTGCTACCTCCGATTTCCTGCAGATAGTGTAAGAAATATTTTAAGCATAATACATCAATATACTTTTTAACTTTATCTCATTTTATATTTATGTCCTTTAACTTTGAGTGTACACAAGTAGACACTGTAAAATTGAACAAATAGACACATACATCCTACATGACAATTTGCGTCTTATTGTATCACATAGGGCTACTGAAGTCTACTTATTCAACTTTATATAAATTTAAGTGTCTGTCGATTTGTGCATATTCTAAGTTTGAGGGTATAAATATGAAATGAAACCAAGTTAAAGGGCATATGTATGTATTATGCCAATATTTTATCGAAACTTTTCGTGTGAATTCAGACTTAATCGAAATCCAATATAGGAATCGGAAACCGAATGAGTAAAAAGAAAAAGAGAAAGATACAAAGTTATTGTGAAAAAAATTCAAAAACTAAAGTTGTTGCAACTTCTTTTTGAGCTAATCAGACACTTTTACATAGAGATTGCAGGCAAATAAAAGACCAGCTAGACAACTTTTTTTCCTACAAAGGAAGTGCAGCTAAACCAAGTAAAATCATCATTTGGCTAGCCTCTTTTCTTTTTCACCTCAATGCTTCTCTGAGGTTGAGAAACAAACATTTTGATGGAAAATATAGTGATTGTTCATGAACTTTTGAGAATGTAGCCCATAACTACACCAATCAAGCCAAGGACGATGACAAACTTGAACGAAACACCACCACTGCGGCTTTTGCTGATATCGCGCCTCATAATTTCCTGCAGACAGTGTTGCAGAAGTAAGCCATTGTACATAACTAAACGCTATGTTATTCAGATTCTTCAAAAATGTTTGATTGGTACATGTCGGATCCTCTAAAAGTAGTAGCGTTTTGGAGGATCTGACACAGGTGTGACAACATTTTTTTGGAGAGTCCGAGCAACATAAGATATAAAAGATATAACCACTCATAATGCAAAAGTTACAGAGCAGACTATTTGTCTTTCTACACAAGTTCAGCTGACAATTCTGTTTCTACACAAGAATCCGCACAATACAAGTATTGGAGTTCTAAAAACACGAGAATCAATCGAAGAAAGTAATGTAATTCCTTACCAATTCTTGACGAAGTCTGTTGCTCTGATGTAGAGCACCAGCTTTCTCCTCCGTCAATCTGTAAATAAGAGACTTTGCCTGAAATAACACGTCTACATTAGCCATGTTGACCGAAAAAAACTGTATCTCCATGCAAGCATATTTATAAAATCATTAGCTGCAAACATCCTACGTTCGATGATTTAAGAGCAGCAATGCAAATGCATTATGCAAAAAAGGCCGCAACTTGTTTGAGGACATGGAAAAATGCAATCACTTTTTCATTAGTTCTGGAATCACTTAGTCCGTGAACCAAACAACCACTAATAGAACGAGGAAAGACATGTATAATGCAGCACTCGGACTATATCTGAAAGTAAGCTGTGGGGATCAGAACTCATAACTTATAACAAGCACTCGAAACATGGGAGATATGTAGTATATGTGCATGTCAATCTACACTAACTTACCACACGTAAACGTTTAACATCCGTAAATAACACATATATAGAACGTATATAAAACTTGACATTCATACGAAAGAAACTACGATAGATATATATATTAATGACTTTCAATAGTACATAAGTAAACTAAGATACACACATGTTATTTGACTTAAATGGGACGTAAATGTGTGGAATTGTATTAGAAATTTCACCTCTGTAGATTTGTCATGAGTTTCAAGAAATGTTCTTGTGAGCTGCAATGACATTCATATAAATCAAGTTTCATTAAGAGTAAGACTGGAAAAATAATTAAAGACGATAAATAAGAATTAAACGATTTAGTAAACAACCTCAGAACCATTTTGATTGTCATTCTCTGTCAAGGACTGCCTCGGTGAAGAACCTTCTTCTGATCCTTCTGCCACGGGGGATGGTGGTTGAGGAGGGGGGAGGTAAATCACTTTCAATTTGCACTCTTCTACAACGCGTCCAGGCTCCTTATTGAACTACAAAGAGATCAACAAACTTCACTACGCTTAAATGGTTGTGTAACAACAACAACGACCAAAACATTATCCACCTATTTATCAAACATTTCAGTAAGGTAAGTTAATACGATAGAGATAATGATCAAAAATATATCTGAACTATCGCTTTTTCATGAGTTCCACACCTCAACTATCAAGCGTTCCCTTTTCTTACCTGAACTATCACCATTTGATAGTTGGTCTAATCAACTTCGAGGTCTGTTCTAATACATAGATGATGATACTTCAGGTAGGAAAATGAAACAACTGATGGTTGGAATGTGAGACTCACGAATAAGTGATAGTTCAGATGTGGTTTTGACGATTAACTCAATATGATAATAAAGGTACATTTTTCTTGTATTCACAGACTCGACATTAGAAAACGAAGAAAAAGATCCAGTCATTTGTATGATTACCATTTCCTGAGTGATGTCTTTTGGATTGGTAACAGCGCTTGCAACGACACTCTGAAGTAGAAACTTGTCCTTGCATTGCATATCAGCAGGGGCCTCCTTCTGTGCTTGCATTGTTACTACAAAAAGATGTAAACTTAACTCAACGACCAAACCAAGAAACGAAAATCTGACACTAACAATGTGATGCTGAATACCTTAAAAAGTATAAGTCCCTCTGTCTTTTTTTTTTTTGGTCAACTTTTTAGTTCAAACTTTCCATATAACATGTTTAAGACTCCAAGATTAAATGACATTTTGGTAAACTCTACATATCTTTAGTTTAAGACCACAAATTCAAAAGTCTTATTTGCTTTCTTAAAGTCGGTATAAAGTCAAAACCAGACAAACAAATTGAAACAGATGAAGTATGTCAATTCGGTGAAGTATAAGTTAAAGTTAAAGTTAAGCTGCACTGATGAGCTTAAATGGAACGACTTGGACAGTGAGGACTGAGGATGAGGATTTCAAATAGCCGACTCAAACTTATAATATCTCAATTTGATGAAATATAATTTCAAAAATTAACATTTGAGCTGCAGTAACAAGCTTAAAGGGAGCGACATAGACATTACGAATTCATATACATTACTTCAACTTTCTAATATCCTAATGTATATAACATTTTTTGACTGAACATATAGTTCAACCGATAAAAAGAAATCTTTTGAAACTTACGGTCTTAGACACGTAATGAGATTTCTACGACTATAAAAATATACCATCAAGGATAAAATACTAAGCTTTAAGTTAAATTGTTAACAAACTAATAAGAAAACAGTGTCACATATGACATTTCTGTAGCTATAAAAACACATCACTAAGAATAAAACGACAAGTTTAAAATTAAATTATTTCCAAATATCAAAAGGTCTCTCTTATTTATTCAAATGAAACCGAGCCTTGGCTGCACAACTAGTAAAGTTATTGCCACATGACCAAGTCGCCATCAAAAGTTCGAATTGTGGAAACAACCACTTTCAAAAATGCAGGACAAGAATACGAACTAATAAGTCAATAACGTCACATAACATAAAACACAACAACTAATCTCTTAAAAAATATTTTAAAAAATGTGAATACCGATAACATCACAAGTGGATCGAGGCAAAACAATGCCTGTATTCGGACGAACACAATACTTTTTCGGGTTCGTCGT
Organism: Solanum pennellii; assembly: GCF_001406875.1. Lineage (NCBI taxonomy): Eukaryota > Viridiplantae > Streptophyta > Magnoliopsida > Solanales > Solanaceae > Solanum > Solanum pennellii. The sequence goes on along the minus strand of NC_028644.1, from coordinate 2,187,253 downwards.
TTTAACCTGAAAAAACAAAAACAAATCAAAATCTATATAATAAAAAAAATTATGAAAAATTCAAAAATCATAAAACAGAAAATTAAAAACGGAAAATGCACCTTAAATGCGACATGATTTTCAGTTTTATTTGATAATTGAAGGGAACACGATATCTGTTTCTTCAGCTCAACTGATCAAATCAAAACCACATAACGTCAAAAAAAAAATTAAAAAATGGGGAAAAAACAGAGAGTTTAAACTCACAAAAAAAAATTACATGCGAATTTGAGCTCAAGAGGATCAATGGTGAGAAGCTCTGTTTCTGCACTGCTCATTTTTTAATTTTTTGTTGAGAAAGTGAATTGAGTAAAAAGGAAAATTTTGGATTTACTCTTCTTCTTCCTTTACTGATTATTACACAAATAATTTGGGGGTGATCCGTATAACTCTCCAATGGCAATGCCAAATTATAAGTTTTTTCTTTTTCTTATGGATTTTATGATTTATTGAGGTTAATGTATTCGGAAACTTACGTAAATATACTCTAATAAAAAAATATTCATAATTTATAGCAATAACTTTTTTTTTCACTTGACTATTCTTAATTCATTTATAATACAAGTTTAATATATATTACAAAGATAAATTTTATTATTCAAATATAATATAAGTTTTAATGATGGATAATACATTTATCACACATTTATAATACAATGTGACAATCTTTACCAAATAAATATGATATATTTCAAAAATAATTACAATTCAAATATATTGCATACATAATTCAATTTTGATACATATTACAGATTTATTACAATATTGCTATAAATGACAATAAACAAAAAGTATCGCTGAAATCAGTAATTATTTTTAAAAATATATTATTTCATGTAGTTTTTTCACGTATTTAATTATCGATTTTACATGGTTAAAATTTTGTCTATGTATAATAACATAGGTAAGTCAAAAATATTTAAAAGAAATAATTTATTATGTTTTTAAGTTGTGTTGTGTGCGGTCACAATTTGTTGATAAATTTAAATTTTTTTAAAATTTTTGAGTGATCAATATTTAATTTTATACCGTTTTTTCAAATTTATATAAATTGATATGAAATTAATGGGTGAAATAACATCAACGTGGGTCCACCCCTAATCATATAAATTGACTTTGTGTCTAATGTGTAATACAACACATATATTGAAAGTCAATTTTCAGGACACTTTTTATTATTTGTGTAAATTTTTAATGCACTAAATAGGGATAATATAATCAGAATTTTATATAAATATCGTTTAAGATTGTAGCTATTATAAGTGCAATGACATTAATCTAGTTGCTATTAAATGTGTTTACAACAATAAATATCACCACTATTATCATTAAACGTCTCTTCTATTATACTTATGGTTCACTAGTTCGATATTCTAATTTCCTAGGTTTCATTTGTGATGATACCTAAGTTACATTCTAAAATTATCTGCAAAAATCATTTACACATTTTAATTTTACGAGCAATAGTTTAGTAGAAAATATAATTAAGATTCAAAGTTGAAATTTGGATCGACGAAAGGTAAAAGTTAGTATAAATGATTTATAAAAATTACATAAAATAAGTATCTGCAACTTATTTTGACAATTGCTAATGGACTAGAGAATCCAGTTTGGAGCCTAAAGGGTATAAAATATTAACAAAAATTTCAAAATGGTATATAAAATTTTATATTAACCAAAATGGCAAAATTGCTGGAACAACAACGATTTACTCCACCGGAAAAAGCAAAATCACTGTTGTTCCAGCGATTTTGCCATTTTAATTAATATAAAAGTTTATATACAGTTTTGAAATTTTTGTTAATATTTTATACCCTTTAGGCTCCGGACTCCCATATAAACGTTTCATCATTACTTGCGAAACGTAACACATACCAACTAATTACAGTGTGGCTCTCCGCAAAAAGCAGAAAAACCAGATCATGGAATACCTTTCACCTTCCACCAACAATATAGTTCTATCCACCAAGGCTATGATAGTCGATAGATGAAAAGAAATCACCAAGTATTTGTCTCTATTAGGATTTGTGTATATAAAAGAATAATAATCAGCAGATTACTTGCTCTTTTGTCAATCAGAAACCTCAAATTCACAGACAGTTACATTGATGAGGGATGAATAATTGGTGGTTTTATTCTCTCCAATAGTTTTTCAACTTCTATAAATCCACCAAGTGGCCCCAATGATAAGTATTTCATAAATCGCCAGCTGTTCAACGTCTAAAATTAGACAAAGGAATATACAACACTTCGAAGAAGTTCAAAGTTTTCGAAAAGGTAATGTTCTAGAGTATCAAGGAAGTTTTAAGCATGTAGAGAAAAGGTTACCTTGGAGTATAAGGAAGTGCGAAGCAGTGGAGGTGGAGGTGATCTACACTGTTGAATGGAGGCTGATGGAACCCAAATCTGAGAACATGGAAAAATAGTTGTGAAAAGGATTCCTAATCCACAAGTATAAGTTTCTATGTTAAGAATCCCGAAATATAAAGTAACACCAAAATTGTTTAAAATTCCACAACGTATGACAATATTTCAAAATATATATTGGTTATGAACTTGCAAGTTGTATGCTAGAGAAATCAACTACATCATTGCAGCTGTTTTCTCTATCTGTAGCCTCAAATCAGTACTTATAACTAGCGGCTAAGATTGTAAAACGTAGTCCTTCTTCCATAGAAGCTTCTGTTGATTGGCCCTTAATTCAACACAAGAACCAGAAAATAAAGCAGAAAGCTAAAATTGCAAAACAAGTTCGTTAAATCATTGTGTTAACATTGCTTTAGATGCCTGCATTTATTCTGCAAAGTGATTGAAAAGAAAATTCAGGAGTATTAGGTGTGGTTATGTCAGTCATTACATACTACAAATTATAGAATGCGGTAGAGATAATGAAGATGCAAGTCCTTCTTTCTGTATATGTGTTTAAAAGACAATACCTGTAGTGCTTTGACTGAGGTGCATCCCTATCTAGCAGACTCTTTCCCACATCTAACATGTGACTCACTATAAGAAAAGAAGCTGCAAGTTAGATGTGTGAATACAGAGAAATAAGGCAGTATCGAGATTCCAAAAGAAAATGAGGTGGTAAGCATGCATCCAATAAGTATACTTTACCCAAGGAGAAGTCGTCTGAGCTTCGCTGAAGGTTTTTGACAGTTGGAATGTGCTGTTTTGGAATTACCAAGTAATGCCTGTCAAGATTTTGAGTATTAAGAGATCATTACAAAGGATTTTGCAAATTCACATTCTATGCCAATGCCAGCAACGGAAGTAAAATTAGATGACCGATATGGCATATCAAACTACCATGTTAGATAAGACATAATACAATGTTGCCTAGAAATAAATATACTGACTGAAAGTATTAAAAAATTATGGAGAACAAATAAGATTATACAAAACTATCCGCATATTGTTTCTTTCTCATGATTAAAAATATTTGATGGAGTAATTGACCAAAAATAACGAGCCAAACAGAAGACCAGCATTATGACCACTAAAGATAAGTACAAGATTCATAGTCCTCCCTCCATTTCTAGTTACTTGCCAAACAGAAGGCCAGCATTATGACCATTAAAGATAAGTACAAGATTCATAGTCCTCCCTCCATTCCTACTGACTTGGGGTGTGTCATGTATGAAGGAAAATGTTATCTTGAAAAATAAGTGGGTTTCTTCCTTATTTTCTTGTGTTCCGTAGGTAAGCATATCCTAAAAAGCAATTGTATATAATTTAGACAAGTACTATGAAAACTTGAGGTCGGGAGGTAGGGCTGTGGGATGGCGAGGATGAGGACTAGGGAGGCTAAGGGTGAAGATGAGGTATGTTGGACGATGGGGAGGACCTGATCAATATCGCATGTCACTGGTAGAGCTTGTTTTTCCTAATTTCACTAGAGAGGTTATTTTCCTCATTTTTAAGGAGCTTGTTTATGTTATTCAAAATATTTGACCAATTGAACATGGGAAATTGGAAATCATTTCTTCATACTGAACACACCCTTAGACCTCCCTCCATTTCTAATGACTTAACTTGGCATAAAAGATCCATAAGTCATCCCTTCCGTTCTAATGACTTAGTTTGACTTGATACAAGTACCAAGGAGAGTAAAAGTTTTACTACCAAAGAATCATTCTATCAACTTGAGATAAGTAAGTTGAGCCTGCTCAATTGAACTCCGGTGCAGCTAAATGATGTATCTAATTGTTCATTTTCAAAGGGTGATGCTAAAAGTGGCAAAGACTTGAAGCTGGGAAATAGCTCTTCATTACATCCTAGCACTAGCTAACATTTGTATATCCTATGTTCGGCATAAAGAGGAAGAAAAAGGGAATTCATTAACATGTCCATCTATACAAAAATAAAACCACTATATGATTCTCTTGTAGAGTATTTATTAACTACAAACCGAGGAAATAAGTATTTCTATGTCCCTCCGCCAATATAACTCAATATGAATGAAACTCATCAGTTTCATAGTTAAAATGCAATACAAAAAATTCGCAAATAGGATTTCACAGAATCTATGAACAACTAAGCCAGAACTTACAAAATGTAGTGCAAAGGAAAGCACTTGTGCTGCTCAATTAACTAAAAAAACAGCAGAAGATGGATCATAATTTACAAGTTAAATGATTATATACAAAACTCCCAATTTTATTATATTTTTATATAAATTTTGTCCGAACCAACTTGTGAACGCCTCGACTAATTCCCCAAGATTCTTGCTATCTCCCACCAACATATGTATCCATTCAGTAACTCTGTCTGGCCAGGAGATATGAGAATAAATCAACTACCGCCTGCGACCTGACTTTGAGTTTCCCACGGCATAGTAAGGTCCAAATGGCCAGCTGAGAGTTTGTCAAGTTATCTTAAAGTCCGCCATCAACTAGTTTGAGATTGAGGCTTACTGATTCATTAGATTAAGAGTTAAATGGTCAAAAACACACCTGAAGATCATGTTTTTTCAAGTTTTGTACCTAAACTATCCGGTCGTGTTAATTTTTCCTAACTGAACTATATCAACTTATCAAATATTGTTCTCTTTTTTCTACCTGATCTACTCTGCTGGGCCGACACTGACACTGAGAGACTAAAGCTAGGGGAGCTAATGGGATTCATTAACTATTTATCAATTATACATCAGCTGTCAGTTGTTTCCTTTTACTAGATGAAATATCATCACTGTTCATTTAGGATAAGGAAATTGATAGTTGAGGTGTGTTTCGATAAACATTTGATAATAGTTTACCTGGGAAACTAGAGCTCCTAATAGTTCAAGCATGAAACTCAAAAACCAGGATAGTTTATGCATAATTTTGATCATTCACTCTTGAATCAAATACTGAATTCAAGTAAAGTAAAAACAATAGGAAACAATGAAAAATTGAACAACCTGAAGGCAGAGGGATTAATATCTTGAAATGCAACAACTTTATCATCCTGTAAAATCAATTAAACCAAACAATCATCAACTTACTTCACGCATGTGGACTGATTGTTATCGGAACCAAAAAAAAAAAGAAAAGAGAAGAGATCTGACGGAGTGAAGGAGAGTGGTTGAAGTTGAAGAGGTAGCAATTTGGCAAAATATACATTCCGATAAAGCTCCTCCGGTCATTCTTCCGACCTCCGTCACTGTTCGGATCATATCACCATTGTTAATTTGCTCTTCACTTTTTGAGTAATCGCCATTGACGTGCTCAGTACTGAACTTTGGTAATGGGGCTCCGAGTATCCACCGACCCGACTCAGAATAAACAAGATTCGAACCAGCCCATCTCTATAAACTGGACTCGACCCACATATTGTGATTGGGCCGGCCCAAGTTTATCGGTCCATAGGATAGGAAGATTTTCAAAAATAAGATACTTTCGTGTTATTTAATCGTACTATTTATCCTTCAAATAGATTGGTAGTTATTTTTTTATTTTTTAATATGTGCTAGTCTTTAATTAAGTTCTTATAAATCGATGTTGTGTCTAATGGAAATATGTTTTTTAAGAGCGGATAACAAAACTTGTGAAATATTATAATATAAAAACCAGTCATGTCAATCTATCAAGATTTATCATCAATTGAATATGAAAAATAGAATAAAAATGATATAAAGTCTTACCAATTAGTTAGGACTTGTATATAATTTAACGATACGTGCAAATTTTATCAAAGTTGAATAACAATTGAACGTGGTAGGTAACATGAAAAATTATCAAGCAAGCAACTTTCTGTTTCATTTTTTTTAAAATTTTAATATCTTATATATATGACATATTTAAAATATAAGATTCAAATAATATTCTGACACATTATAGCATTATACACATATCTTTAATCTGATATCTCAATATTTACAAATCTTTTTTATTTTTTTTATAATGAAAGACAATATTATTTTATCCTTTGAAACTTTGGCTTTCACTTTCCGTAATAGATTTGTCAAGTGCGATGATTCCACTAATAAGAAACATTATATTTTAAAATGTCATTTTCAGTAATTGGCTTATCTGAAATCATATTGTTTTGTGACAAATTTCAAAAATAATGTCGTTTTTATGATAATTTGTATCTTCAAAGGTCACAGTGGAGACGTGATAAATATTTTTCATCCTTAATCAGAAATTTTGTATTTGAACGCAAAATATGAAATTATCTTTAAGACTGAGCATTAAATGTACCAAACGTTAGATCAGATAAAAAATCAAAAGAAATAAAAGTATATATTAAGGAAAAGGAAAAATTAAAAGTAAGAAGCAAACGAACAAGATTAGCAAATAATTTAATTAAGCCTTCTAAGTTATGTATGTATATCCTTTTGCTTCTTAATTACATTATTTTTATTACTTTACATAGATTCGTTTGGCCATAAGATCATACAAGACTACAAAAACTTCCAAATCACAAAGTTCATTTATTCCTTTTTGATTCAACAAACTTATGGAGGATTTTTTTTTTAATTAAGAAAAAAGATAATTAAAAGATTTTTAGCTACTTTTAGTGGCAACTACTCAATTTTTAATCCATTTCATGCACTTGATTAACTTTTTAATCTCTTTAGTTAATTGAGACTTGCAAGTATCACACTTTCTTAATATCTCATTGCTTTGAGTGAGTTACTTTATTCTAAAATAAACTTAAAAGCTTGGCCAACTAAGTGAATTATTTAATTGACAACTAAAAAGAATATTACAAGAAGAAGTGGGCATTAAAAAAACATTTTTTTCCCATAAGAATAAAGTTTGAAAAAACAGTACTTTTTTTAATTAAAATAATACCAACATTTCATATTTTAACTCTAATATATGGGATGTTCAAACTTAATGGAATTCAACATGACATTTATCTTAATTGAAGTGTGAGAATGATTTTCAGATAAGATAGTCGAACATTTTAATATAGTATTATGATAAATAGAGGATTTAAATTTGAATCTCATCTATATTTTTTACTGTATTTTTTCTTTTAAAAAAATTATTTAATTAACTTAGGAGAAAGAACCATGTCACATAAAGAATCGAACATGTTAAAAGATGAAATTAAATAAATAAAAATATACTCTCTATAATAACTAAAATTGTTCGATAAGATGACTGGTCGAACGATTCAACCGCCATGTTGACTAAAAGGAGATTAAAAAGATCTATGAAACTATGCTTTTGGATTGAGATTTCACTTCATTGTTTGCCAAAAATATATGTTAATTAAGGAGTTGATTTGTTTGTAAATATGCACAAAGTTCACTTAAAGGTGCTGCACTAAAGAGTGTAACCTAGCAATTAAACTATTTATAGTTGTTTAAAATATCTAAATATTATACTAGTTATAAATATGTTGTAAGGTATTTAGTGATATTTTGCAAAATGTCATTTATTCAATCAAAAAATCAACCAACAACTATCTTGAAAATGAGAAAGTAGAGAAAACAAGCGATCTCATTTGGCCATAAATTTTAACGTTGAAATTTAAATTTTGAAAAATTAAATTTGTGAATTTATAATTTCTAAAATTTGATAATTAATTTAATATATATTTTAAGATTTTATAAGCGAAAGTCTTAAAAAACCCAAAAACTGATCTAAGCTAGATTTTTAACTTAAATTTTTTTGAAGAACATATATTAAAAATAACATCAATTTTATTGTTAAATAAGTATATAAAGATAATTTTCTAACATATGTTTTCATAATTTATGATCTGACGCTAGCTAAAATTTCAAGTGAAACAATATCATGATGAATGAAGCTACGAATGCAAAGATATTTCTCCAAACACTTTTTCTTTTGAATAATCACATTTTTTTGGTCAAATAACCCACATTTTCACTAAAAAAAAAGTATAAACGTTTTATTGAAAATTTTAATTCCGTCATCCATCACATATTTATTATATGCACATTCTGTCAAGATTTTGTTAGATTGTGGAGCCTGAAATACTCTGAATTATTAATATATATACCCACTGCCGTGGAAGTTTACTTACGAGGTGTTACCACGAAATATTGGTTTCTCTCATCTCTTTCTCTTGAAAGTTCTTGTGTTTTTAATTTATTAAGTGTGTGTGGATTCGATCCTAACAAATTTTGTTTTAGCATTGCCACGTGTAGCCATCACTCTGTTTATAATAATTTTCACAAAATTCTGATCCAAAATTTCTATAGAAGTTTAAAAAGGAAATTTCCTCGAAATTTCACTAGGACCCCCTAAACTTTGTCCTATTTCACATCATGTGATCCAAAGGCCTGTCCAAATTATATCACAATTATTTGTGTTTCGAAATTAAATTTCAACTAATAAAATGTAAAATCAAAGGAAATTACAATAAAAATTTACTCGCAATATTTAATTTATATTATATGTGTTTTCACAAATATATTTATCACTAAGGTAATATTCAACCTTAATTTACGATTTAATCATGCTAATTCGTACATTTGAAATTATGTTCATTTTGTTAACTATATACATTATAATTGACAATGATTGATTGAATTTTTCATGTTAATTAATGATATCACCAAAACCCCAAATTTATTGGGTTAGATTTTAAAATAACTATCAGATGTTGAATAATAAAAAATTGAAAAAAAGAATCAATTGAAATATGTTATAATTCCTATTAGACATTAATTTATTGTAGATAACATGTAATAGTTTACTATTTATTAACGGAGTTTAATTATTTACACTATTCTTGTATATATATTTTTTTTTAAAAAATAGTTGTTCTATTATCAGGATTTTATTATTAAATTACATACATCATTTTCAAATTAGGCAATTGACGTCTTTATTTATAATTTTAGAATTTAGTGCTAAATTTAAATTATAGTTCGTCCTAAATTTAGTGTGACTATTATCCTGTGTGTACTCATTTTTGTAATTTAACAATACGACAATAGAAATAATGAGTATGTTACATGTTTAAAGAAGGATAAAAAAACGAATTCATTATTCACCGAATTTAAAATTTGATGCTCAAATTAAATTTTTTGATTATTAAAAAAGAAAGTATGCTACGTGTTTGAATCCTGACACACAAACAAAAATATTAATAATTGCATCATTAATTATCGATAATTTCATGATTATCAAAAAATTTGATATCTATAAGTATTTTACCACGAACAAAAATCTAACGTTTAAGTGGATAATACTTATTTTTACTTTAATTTGGATTTTGCACCGCGAATGCTCTGAAAATCTAATACTTAAGTGGATACGGTAAAAAAAGAAGAAAAAACTCATTATTCGCTGAATTTCTAAACTTTTTGTTATTAATTTTCAAAGATTTCTCGATTATAAAAAAAATAAAAAATACTCTAATATAATTCATTTTTATAATATAGAACCTCTTCTAGTCTTCTTTTCAACAAATATATAAAGATGTTGTCATTAAGATTCTTGTTGTTTTTCTCACTACTCTTTCTTCTTCATCAATAATATTTCTAAAACTTCTCCAAATAAACTCCAATTCTTGCACCAAAAATTTTCTTCTAAAAATAAAAAAATAAAAATTCATCACTCATAAATAAATTATGGGTTTACATCTTCTTCTTATTGGAAAAATTAACATTTTAGCCACTTCTTCTCCTCATAGTTTAAGTAATCCACTTCTTGTTAGTTTATTATGGCCATTTATCTTAAAGCTAGCTGCTTTTAGTTTTAGGCCAATTAATCAAGTTTCTTCAGATTTAATTTATTCTATTAGGCTTTTTTCATTTCAAATGAGCCAAATTACATTTAACACTGAGCCTCATGTGGGCCCCGGTAGAGGCGGTAACGGTGGCGGAAACACACGGTGGGAGAGGGCGGTCCGGCTCGTGTCCGAGAGGCTTATTCATGCAAGACGCTCTCAGTTCTCAGAGGCGGATGAAGAAAGTTTGCGTGAACTTTCCATGATTGCTCTTTGAACTGAGAGAGTCAGAAGTAAGAATTCATATAGTTGATTTTAACTGGAGCTGAGATGTTTGTTTTTGTTGTTGTAACACAAACAAACATGTCAACAAGGAATTGAACACAATACTCGAGTATAGATTTTCTATGTTCATTCATTGTTGCTTGTTGAAGCAGAAAAAAATATGTTGAACACTCGAGTATATATTCTCTATGTTCAATATTCTTGTTGTTATCGTTGTTTGTTGAAACATAAATGTATATGATAACAAGGTACACTCTACTATATGTTGATTCTCTAAGTTCATTCTTGTAGTTATATATTATTGCTTGTTGAAACATAAATGAATATGTTAACATGAACACTCGAGTATAGATTCTCTATGTTCAGTCGAAGCTTATCGACTCGGAATTCCAAAAGGATATTTTGGTCATTAGTCCACAAGCAAATTATGAATGCTTCTTATCATCACCATGAATTTTTGTAATTCTTAGGACTACATTGGATCATGTTCATTTTAATTATTTTCCATTTTAGTTTTTTTTATTATTATTTATTTATTGCTGTCAGATTTATTTATTTATTTATTTATTCAAGTGGAGAGAAAATGTGCTTTAATTCACACTTTGAATCAGATTCTCTTTTTTTTATGTGTAGAAAATGAAAAAGAGAATTGTATTCTCTTGAGATAAAATAAAGGTTTTAGTATTAAGCATGTTCTAATTAATATTCTAAAGTTTTTTTTGATTTTTCTATAAATTAATTACTACTTTGATAAAGTTTTACTAGCATATATTTAGAATATTTTGCTTTTTTTTCTCCAATTAGTGCAGTGATTTGTTAGGTCCTTTTGTGGGAATAGATTGATGAAGATCTTACAACAACAACATCTCGATTTGGAATATAGAACAGACACAGATTTTATCTTTAATTTTATGAAATGAAAAAATTATTTTTGATAGATCTTCGATTTTAAAAAATATTTGTTAGATTCATATTTTGTCTTTGTTGCTTATTTATATATGGTTGAAGTGTACAAATATCCGTTTAGATTAGATATATTATTCACTTTAAATCAACTTTAAATCAAATATCTGTTTGAGTTTAGCCCTTTTTTTTTAACCTAAAGTTCAGATATATTTGTATAAACTTTTAATGTACATGTGTCTAAGTTTAATCATTTTTTGTTTAACTTTAATTCTAATTCAAGACACTTATGCTTAAACTTCAATCATTTTTTAAGAATTTGTTTTCTGAATCTTAACAATTCAACACTTAAATTTACTTTAAATTTAAAATATAAATATTAAAGATCATAACGAATAATTATTAATCATCAACTATATATATTAGTCAATATATTAAGCTTTTTCTATCAAAACATCACTTAATTATCAATATTTCAATTAAGGAATGTTCTCAATACTAATTATCAATATTTTAAGCTGTTTTAATAACATCACTTAATTTAAATTCACTTTTTATATTTAAAAATTTAAGATTTGTTATAGATTCAAAAATCACAATTATACAACAACCGATAAGAAGAATAAGAAAGAAAAGACAATGTGATAATTGTCAATTTTTTTGTGATTTTTGTCAAAATTGAGTACACATTAAATTATTTTTTTAATGGGGCACAATTTAAATGACAACAAACAAATAGCCCCTCACAAATAATATTATTTCATTGGAAAATAATTTTTCCATCTCTTCGAAGTCATATATAGTAAAACTTACGTACGTATATTTTATCATTTTCAAATCTTATTAAATAGAATTTCATCACTGGAGTTGTTATAGATTATTAAAATGACCTATAACATGTATTTATTTATTTTCATATAACCGACATTTAAAATATAATAATAACTTACTTAGTATAATTGAATAAGTGAATTTGAATTAATTAAACTCGATTAACACAGAATATTTTGCCTATTTTTTTTTTCTTTCTTGCTGACAGATTGATTCTTTTCTTTTTTAAGTGGATAAAATGTGCTTCTTTACTTTGAATCAGATGCTGTCTCTATTAGCTTTAGTATTAAGCATGTTCTAATCTTCTAATGGACTCATATTGTTAAAGGATTTTTTTAAAAATAATAATAATAATAATAATAATAATAATAATAATATCATAGAACTTTACTACTTTAGATAATAATATTTCACTTTTTAAGGTCAGGATGAATCTAACCTTAAATATATGAATTAATCGTGACAGTGAAAGTATAATTGATTCTATCTATAAAAATGAAAATCATTTTTCTATTGAATTTGATTTGTTATTGCGTAATAATTATTTGAAAGTAATAATATATATGTTATCTATTTATTTTGATTTATGTGATATAATGAATTTGATTTATTATTGCATATTAATTATTTGAAAGTAATTATCAAATAATATATATGTTATCTATTTATTTCGAGTTATGTGATATAAGTAAAATTTCGATAGTAGTGTTTGGCGATGTTGAGAACAGGCTCAATATTCTAATAGTATAATGAAATTTTAAAATTTTAAACTATGATCCTGATCTCAGATATAGAAATTTCATATTTCATGAAATATAATTTACATATTTAATAATTCAATAAAAATTATTATAAGACACAATGGTTAACAATTTAAATTATTTAAAATACATAAAAATGTACCAATAAGAAAACTTGAATAACTATAAAAAATTTAACGATATCACATAAATTAAGACGAAAAACAAATATATACATTTTAGGTACTGGTCACTAAAATAAGCATTATAAAACAAAAACATGAAAACATTCCATTAATCAAAATTTTCTGGATAACTATTTTTTTTTTGTAATAGAAAAGGTTAAAAATAAGGACATAAGGGTAAGTAAATATAAAAAATGCCCTTATGATAATTAAAGAGTAAACCGTTTATGTGTTCTTCTCTTCTGCATGCTCATGTCTCGTATGATAGAATTTACAAGAGGTACAAGTAGGTCGATATAATACACATGTAATTTATCGAGGACATAATTCTAGATAATATGATATAAAAGGCGATAATTAGGGTAGAATGCTAGTAATAGGTAATCGAGACTTATTTAGTTACTCAAACATGAATTTGTAAAAAGTAAATAAGACTTTTGAATTTTGTGACCTAAAATAGAAAATTTTCGCAAGTAGTCACAATAAACTTAATTATGCTCTGTCGCTATAGTTTGTATATTTATGGGTTGTAGCTACAATTTAAGCTATATGTTTGTATAATTTATGAATTTATATGATTTACGGGTTTTTATAATTAGCGGGTACATTTGTATAATTGAACTATTTTTATATAAACTCGAAATAACAAATTTATACAAACGCAAATTAAACATCTGAAATTTTAAACCATCTTATAAATTATTTTAAACCATCATACAAAGACAAAAAGTCACCATTGAAGTTATCTCGAATTTTCAAAAAGACACCTTAACTTTGTGGATGTCATATTTCTCCAATGAACAATTTAAGAGTGTTATAGATATCCCACTTTTCACCCAACCTCAATTACAAGAAAAGAGGTGTAACACGTATAAATTCTTTTAATTTTTAATTTTAAGTTTCATTTTCATTTTCATTTTCATTTTCATTTTTATATTTTCTATTTTTACTAACTTTATTTTCATTTTTTCCCTCTTTCTTCTTAAATCTTTATTGCTCAAATCCTTTGTTCTTTATTGTAAATCCTTCAAAAGTAGCAGCCATTATGGCCTTCAACATAGCCTCCATGATGCTTCTAAGTTACAGCACTATTTTCGTCACTTAACATCACTAGATAAAATCAATTAAACTCTCAAGTTACTAATGCAAGGTAATGGAACAAAAAAAAAAGAATTTCATAGTACTCTCTAATCAATGGAATTCACATTTGTTTTTTGATTTTTTTTTTTAAAAAAAAGGATAAAAGAAGAAAAATAAACAAAGAAAAGCAAGAGACAAGAAAAAAAGTGATAAAAATGGATGAAGTAAATAGATCTTCTAAGTTGAAGAAGATGAAGAAAAAGGTAATTGAATTTTTGAATTTAGGTGAAGAAGATAATGGGGAAGATGATATAAATTTATTAAATAATTAATAATAAAGAAATAAAATGACACGTGGCACTTTATAGCTGGTTATGGCAGTGAAAAGACTGGGTCACGCGCCTCATTTGCGTGATAGCAACCCAGACGAAAAAATGGATCAAAATGGCTCATTTACAAAGATATAAAATAGTCTCGTGGGGTGGTAGGACACTTTCAAAGTTAAGGTGTCTTTATGCAAATACGAGACAACTTTAGTGATGACTTTATGTTTTTCTCTACAAAATTACATTATACAAAAGTTATACAAGTTATATGATACAAATTCTGAGTTATACAAATGTGTGAATTATACAAACTTAAAATCTCAATCTACGATTATCACAAAATGTTGATCGCGGGTAATAGTTCACTATAATGACTAATTACTTAAAAGTATTGTATAATTTTATAAACTTTAAATTTTAAATTTGTTTTTAAGATAATGTAAGTCCTAAGTTTGTGAGGACAGAGTTTATATATATTAGGTGGATATTATAAAAATGATTACATAAATCTCTCCTAAGTTTAATTTCGTAACACTAATTAATTACTTCCTTTGCTGAATTTCTTGTTTTTATAACGATCTCAACTTAATTATCATTAATATAGAATTTTGTGATTTTATATTAATTTTTGTACGTATATATCTATTTATTTACTGTCTTGCCCTATAATGTTAAGAGTTGAAGCTAGTTTTTTTTTAATTTTATAGTTTTTGAATTTTCGAATGATGATTTTAAAGTTTGGGGAATCTTAGATTTTAAGTTGTATGAGTTTAATTATTTTTTTTAAAAATTATCTTTGATTTGTCATATTTTTAAACTTATATATACTATTTAATTTTATTTAACACGTACATAAATTTTCATTTTGTATTGAAAATTTTAAATTCATATAAATTAATAAAAAAAATTATTAAGTTCGATTAAATCGTATCTAAACTTCTACGTCCACCATGCAGGCCTAATGATATTAGCCCCATGGCGCTTAGCCAGTCGGAAAATTGTCAAACTTAAAAGAATTAAATATCAAAATCTTAATTATATTAGCATATATCTTACACTTAATTAATAAATCATTATTTAACAAGGAAAATGATTATCCAAACCATTTCTTTTAATGATTATTTAATTTTTGGATGGAATGTTACGTGTATCAATTTAATAGAATATCCTATAACGTGAACCCCGCTTTAACTTCTTTTTTATTACTATGACTTTTTTATATAAATTGTTATTAACAAAACAAAATTGTAAATGCTATTCTTAAAAAACAACAAAAAATCACACTTACAATTTTCATAAGAGACAGGTGATTTATATATATATATATATATGACGGATATAGTATTTAAGTTCTATGAATTTAATTTTTAATTATTATTTTTAATCTTTAAACTGCTATATTTTTAAACTTATGAATTCATATATAGTTTTATTTATCGTAATTAACTTACTTTTAAGTATAAATTTACATTTAGCATACTCTTATTTAATAATCATAAAAGTATAAATTTACATTTAGCATATATCTCACTCTTAATTAATAATTCATTATTTGACAAGGAAAAAATGATTATCCAAAGCTTTTCTTAATGATTATTTTAATTTTTGGATGAACGTTAATTACGTGTATCTACTTAATAATAGAATATTGTATAACGTGAACCCCGCTTTAACTTCTTTTTTATAATTATGTCCTTTTTATATAACTGTTATTAACAAAATAAAATTGTAATTACTATTTTAAAAATTGACATAAAATCACACTTACAATTTTCATAACAGAAAGGTGATTTGTATGGCTTTGACTTTAACTTATATTATTGGGGAAAAAATCTTCTTCGATTCCTAAGTTACATATATATATAATTAGAGAAACTTACATAAATATATTTTAATAAAAAAATATTTATCATTTATAATAATATTTTTTTTCACATAATCACTTTTAATTCATTTATAATACAAGTTTAATACATATTATAAAGAACATATTATTATTCACATATAATATAGGTTATAACGATGGATAATATATTTATCACAAATTTTAATATATTTATAATACAATATGTCAAATTTTTACCAAACAAACATAATATATTTCAAAAAACAATTATAATTCATATATATTGCATACATAATTCACTTTTATTTCATATTACAGATTTAACATAGTATTGCTATAAATGGTAATAAATTAAAAATATTGCTAAAATCAGTAATTGTTTATTAAAATGTATTAATTTATATATTTTTTCTTAATTAGATAATTACTTTGAATTCTGTACAAGTGACATTTCTCTTACCCCGTTATGTTTTTTTTGACTTGGTTTCTTTTGAATTATTAAAAAAGAAATAAAACGTCATTTTAAAGGGAAATGATAGAATTAGGATTAATTAATTTAACCTTAATAGTCATATATTAAGGAAAGAAAATATATTAATTAATTAATCATGGTTAAGAAATAAAGTTTATTTACAAAATATACAAGATACATTCATTGATTTAAAATGAAGTGATTATTCGTACCAGTTGAAAGGATTATATTAAAAAATAATTAGTTATTATTATTGTTAAACTAGGGTAACTTTATAAAATTATGTATATCCACAAGTTTCTAATTGCAAAAGTTTATCTATTTCAATTTATCGTGTAGCACGTATAAAATTAGAAGAGTCAATGTAGGTTTAATATAATTTTTAAATATTTTAAGTCGTTGATTATTGCAATTTATAGTATTTTTAAAATAATTTTTCAAATAATATATGTTATTCTCTCCGCCTCAGTTTATGTGACATAAATGAAAATTTAAGTCAACCAAAATTTTAATATATTTTAAATTATTAATCACGATAATTTATATTACTTTTTAAAGTAATTTTTAAATAATATACGTTATCCATCTATTTCGATTTATATAGCATACTGGCATAGATAAAATTTCGATACTTGTGTTTGGCCAGTGGCAGGCTCCATGTTCTAATAGTAAAACAAATAAAATTATACACATTCGAAATTTTAAACTATGATCGTAAATTTAAACATAGAAGTTTTCTATATCATGAAATACAATTTATATATTTTTTAATTTTATAAAAATTATTACGAAACACAATATTTAACCCGTTTAAATTATTCAAAATGCATAAAAATGTACAAATAAAAAAATTGATTAATTATTAAAATTTTAACGATAGAAAATTAATATATAACATTTGAGGTACTGGTCACTAAAATAAGCATTATAAAAAGCCATGAAGACCTTCACTTTATCAAAATTTACAAGATAAATATTTGTAATAATAATAATAGAAAAATAATGTAAGGTTTAGTATACCAAAAATGCCCTTATGATAAGTAAAGAGTAATTTGATGGATGCGATTTACTTGTTATGTGTGCCATGTGTTCTTCTCTTTCGCATGTATGATAGGGTTTATAAGAAGTACAAGTAGGCCAATATAAGACACATGCAATTTAACGAGGACATGATTCTAGATAATATGATATGAAAGTCGATAATTAAGATAGAACACTAGTATAGGTAATCAAGAATTATTTAGTTTTTGAGACGAGCGTTAAAATAAATCTAAATTTGAAGATATTTTTGATTTTGCAAAACCATTTTTTGCACATTGTCAAATACGATTCGGCCATGTCATTAATTAAATCTTTTTTAAAAGGAAAAAGGCTCAAATAAGTCATCGAACTTTAAGAAGAAGAAAAAGACTCATATGTGTCATTCGTTAAAAAATTAGCTCACCTATGCTATTTCAGCTAATAAATAAGGGCATGGATGAATCATTTCTCACACGTAAATGACATAGATGAGTCAAAGCTTTAACAAATGACAAGTATTTTCTCAAAGTTCTTTGGCCTTGGGCATTTTCCCTTTATAAAAAGAACATAAAGTTATGGAATTTATCAATAAGACACCTTAGGATTTTCATTGAGAAAATATAGCTTAAGAAATCTATTATATGTCCAAATAAAACCATTAACTTTCAAATCACTAATTTCAAATAATGTCCAAACGGGCCTTAACACAAAGAGTTGGGAAAAAAAAATCTAAAACAACTATACAAAAACATATTTGCTCCCAACTGGGGAAGGGCCCTAAACAGTCTAAAGTTCACAAGTAAATCTCTAGCAGTTGAATGGTTCATACAAATGCACATCAGTCTTCAGAATGTTGCCTTTCAGTGCTACTGTCACTTGTAATTGAAAAAACAAAACCATATGTGTTCCGTTTCCGGTTCTAGTAACTTCTAAGATGAAAACTGATGCTGTTTACACACACGCCAGAGGAACCATTGAACTTGCTTGTTTCAAGTTCCTGAAAATTCCGAAAACACATAATATCATGAGAATGGACAGCTGCTTTGTTCCAAAGGTAACTATTGAAATGTTAAAATGTGCAATGTCCGATACCATAAACTCAGTTCTAATAACTCCTAAAATGAAAATCCATGTTTAGACACAAGCCATAGGAACCGCTGAACTAGCTGTTTCGAGTTCCTGAAAATTCAGAAAATCATGTGTAAGATCACCAGACTAAATAAATTTTTTTGTTCCAAAAGCAATTATTGAGATGCTACATATGCAAATGTCCAGATATAAGTGCTGATGATTGACCAAATATATTTATAGATCGATATCTAACTGAGATGGGACATCAGAGTCTGACCTCCAAAAAGACCTAATCCAAGATCTAATTCTTAATAGCGAGAAGCAGTCAGCACATCACTATATCTTACAAGTCATATCGTAAACAGAATAGAAAAGAGGTCCATTGTGATAAAATCCCACGAAAAGGGGAGATCAGGAGAGTAATCTCTATTTTATTTTATGAAGTAATGAAATATCATTAATAGGATGCAATTTAGAAAAGGTATGGATTCTATACAAAACTTAAGAAGCCAAGGAAATCCAAAAAAAATATCATTTACTTCCCAAATTCTTACACCAACAAGAAAGATTCGGAACACATTAGCAGAAAGATCTGAATGACATTGGCTTCGAAACTGGAATAATGCTGAGGTCCCCTTAAAGTATCTACTCTTTCATTTCCTCGGAAGGATCCAAAAAATGCAACAAGGAGTAATCTTGCAGTTCCATTAATAGGAACGAAACAAGTGTGTGATTCTCTTATGTCAAACATATCAATAGTAACAGATAAGAGAAACTGGGCATAGAGTGTGTTCACACAAATTCTAATCCAAAAAATTGCATTATAGTCAGATTGAAACTTTTAGTTTACAGATATAGCCACATTTTTTTTAATGACAGTTATAGCCATATACCATCTAATGAAGAGCTAGTTCAAGGTCTGTCCATTTATATATATAGAGTGAAACAATTCACTAACATGAGGAAACTGAATTCACTAGGACAAGCTAACTCGGGTCAGCCTTATTCTCATAACATATGACATTATCTTCATTCAACTCTATCAAAAACTCATTCTTTTAATATGTGTATCCTTCTTTGGGCTTCGGAACCATTTAGACGTCTTTTTTTCTTTCATCTTTTACAGTTGCTACTCAATGAAGGTTTTCAAGTAAGTAGTACCTTATGAAATAAGAAGTAATAGATCTGCACAATGTTCATTCTCACCTCACACTCAATAACCAAAAAAGAGATTATTCCCAAGGAGAGTCGAGTCTATTCACTCAACTATCTAATAAGATTGAGACAAATTTACTGTAGAGTGACAATTTACACATCTTTTTGGGCCACTTTGAATAGGATGAATCTTCCCCGTTTTTGATTGATCTAGCTTGTCACTTTCTTTTAAATATCCAACTTCTAATTATTAATCTGAACCCAATATGTTATTCTACTATTTCTAATATCCCGACTTTTTAACCTGATAGCACAACTAATCCAAGTACTCCAGGGAATATTTTCCGACACTGACCAAGACAAATCTGCCACAAAAACTCAAAAGGCACTTATCTACATAACAAAACCTGCTTTTAAAATCAATGAAACATCCTCTTCACCTTCTATAGATATGCAAGTATGTTTTCTCCTCCCAAGTGTTTTGAAATTTTTAGGCTCAATATAAGTTTCAATTATCTTTTATATACTAACTAGAACCAGAGGTGCATCCAGGATTTGAAGTTATGGATTTTAAGCTCAAGATTCCGTCACAATCTATTTGATTTACTAAGTTTGATGTTGCTGGTATTACCATACCTTGCTTGTATCCTCTGCACTGCTTTTATAAAGTTACCATGTTTTCTTTTCTGTCATTATACCTTCTCATTACTACTTTGATTTGCTTCACTTGAGCCGAGGGTCTTTAGGAAACAACCTCTCTATCTCCATAAGGTAGGGGTAAGGTTTGCATACACTACCCTCCCCAGACCCCACTTTCTGGAATTTTACTGCATACGTTGTTGTTGTAGAAATCTATTATTTGTACTTATCTAGTGGTTCTTTTAAGTTTTAACACATATACAGGGTCTGAGCCAGTCACTAGTTTCAAATGAACTCATAACATACACAAAACATCCACCCCCGACTAAAATTATTCTCTTATATCTTAATCTAGGTAAAATCTAAAAAGTCAAAACCTTGAGTTCCACGCAAGTCCAGCTTCAAGTTTGTTCGTTATATTCAGTTGCTTGTATATATTTGTAGTTAATCCATTTGAACATATCCAATGATGAGTTTTACGCCATCTTCATTTATGTAAGTAATTAGTATACATGGCACAAAGATTATGTAACAGTTTTCCCAAAATCTCTCTGCTTGTAATTTACAGTATCCTTGGTAACTACTTTTATGATAAAATATAACCTTTCTTATACAAATAAATAAAAAGCAGTACATGAATATCCCATCAAGAAAAAGAAAAAGAAAGGATAAGAGTTTTGGGGGGATCAGTTGCTAATTCATTCTTATTACTACTGAAGTGTAAGATATGTCCATTTTTTATTGCTACTTCACAGAACAACATGTGCACTAAATAACACACAACTTTTACCAGAGCATATCGTTAATTCCAACTGTAACTAGACTATTGGAATTTCTGTAGCCATGTGAAATTCTTAACTATTCGCTTTCGATAGGTCTCCGTTTCACTATGATATATGAAAATCTAATGTTTTTCACAAAATCTTTTGTTTGCTATCTCCAAAGTGCAAGCAATGACAATTCGCAGCTTTCCAAAACCCAGCCTTTAGATTATAGTTTCACAATGACAAAAACATTCTGAAAAACCCCTTTCCTGGGAAGTCTGACTTTGACATTAAGGATAATTTCTCATGATAATTCATTGGAAAAGCAGCTTTCGTAGCAAGATGAATGAGAAGTAACAAGCCAAACATTATCCACTATATTTTCTTTTTACAGATTGGCAAAGTTAGGCATAAGGACAGCATTAACATCTTTTATCTTCCCATATGTTTGACTTCTACGCTTCCAGAAAGTAGCCTCCGTTGCTTGGAATAACTACCTCAGTAGCAGTACAGATAATGAATACACGACAAAAGATGAGATGCTATATTGCAAATACTCTGTTTGGCACGATAAGGAGATCCTTAGGAACCACATAGAGTAGCTAAAAGTAATCTTTACACAGAAGGCTTTCTTCGCTAAAGTTATCTTTACACAGAAGACTTTCTTCGCTAAAGTTATCTTTACACAGAAGGCTTTCTTCACAAATGGCTGTGGCCCATATTAAATATAATTTGTGGCTGTTCACTGAATATATTTGTGACATAACAATGTCTGGAGGTAATATCAACCAACATTAAAGCAGTCACTGATATTACAAGCATTTTCTTGAATGAAAAGAAAAAGAAAAAGAAAAAAAGAATCCTGTCACCCGAATAAAATAATTTTCTGTCAGCATGAACATATTTGATCCAGCCCTTTTCAACTATTTTTACTTTATCTTAGTTTTTGTTTCCAGGCAGATATTTTTGGTAAGGATCTGTACATATATATGGGTGCAAAATGATGTTAATGACGTCAGTTTACTGGGAAAAGATACAAAAAGGTGATAAAGAAGGAATATCCCTTGAGCTGTACTACAAACTGACATGCTTTTCAAAAGAAAATGTAAAAATAGTATTTCATTTCCTCTAAAGATCTTAAATTGAAAGTACTTAATAATAGTGAAATCTTGGTAAGATCTAAACTGAGTGTGAGACCAAGGAGAAAAACAAGAGTGGGTGATTTGCAGCCCAAATGCATATTGACTGCCTCTAACCTTCCAGGTTTCCTATCAAGATAACTTTTAGTTTGTCAATGCATCATTATGCACCAAACATATAGTTCCTACGCTTCATATTTGGTTATATCATTCAAAAACCTTCCAGCAATATGTGTTCAAGCTTTACATTTTATGCCGTTCAGAGCATCTTATTGAAATACTAAACTTCAGAAACCTCCCAATACAAAAGTAGTCCATGACTTATTTTCATTTAAATTAACAAATATAAGATTAGCCAATGTGGTAAAACAAGGTTTCATTAATCAACGGATGAAAACCTTCAAGTTTCATGCACAAAATCAAATCCAAAACATCCCATAAAAAAGCTATAACACAAAAGTAAAAAACAAGTTGAAAAAATCATTAATTGCTGCATGAAAGGAAGATTCCCCTGAGAAAAGCTGTACCTGACGCATTTGAGATACTTCTGGAGTGTTACGTACTGGAACTTTTAAATTATGCTGATCCTGTTGCTGTAGATCTAGCTTTTCTAATTTCTTTTCATAAAGTGCAAACTCCTCTGGCTTCTCCCACTGTTTGCATGTTTTCAGGCATTCATTGCATTTTGAGGGGCATGGATCAAGTGGTAAAAAATAATTGGACAACTAATGAAATCTTACCCTGCTTTCACACGATACACAGTTATAATAATATAAGTTTCCGTCAGGACAGATATGGTCACTCCATTCACAATCTATGGACTCCATCTCAGCATTTAAAGATTTTGCATTGACAGAAGATGCAGCTGATGGCAAAACATTATCTGATCCAACATGAGTGCTGAAAACTGTCTGAGGATTGCTTCTGTTATTTGGAGTCTGCAAAATGCAACACATACTTGAAACATCTTCTTCTTTTTTTGCTGTGTCTTTCATTGGTAATTCTGTAATGGGGGTTGCACATTTTTCAAATAGGAAAGATCATTTGCTTTGGATAATAAGATCAAGATCCTTTCTCAAAAAGGCAAAAAGATTACGCTCGTACAGCACAAAATTAGATGTACTATAAGAAACTTCAGCTCTTAATAGAAATTGTTAGGCCATTCTAATAGTAAGAGACGTATTACGACATGTTGCCATCTACTTGATCAAAAATATTGAACAATAACCTGATTTGGACTCTGGTGATTAGACTGGTTAGCTGCTATATTCCCATTGAATTGCTCATTCATAAGGGGTGGTGCCCTGCAAGATATAAGTTCCACATACGGCAATCAGCAAATTAAAATACAAGAGGTGATATGCTAAAAGCTAGTCTAACGTACTTTAACCAGAACAGGACTTGCATAAAAAAAAACACTGGAAAGAACTGAATGAATAAATAGAATGGAGCCGGATAGGAACAATGTTGTGGACGCATTTGTGGGTAAGACATATGTGGGACAGAGAGCCCAATAACTTGATTTAATTAATATGCTAGTAGTTTTCTTATTATTCTAAAGTAGGAAGAATTTAATTATATTGTTAGTAGTTCTCTTATTAGTTAGGATTTATTTTTCCTAGTTTCATAAGACTGACTTCCTATTACTGTAAGAAGACTCCTATTTATAGGAGGATTTGGGGAATACGAAGTACGCAGAATTTAATCAGAAACAAGAGATAGGAGTTCTCTCTTCCATTGAACTCTAAGGTGTCAGCTTCCCTTTGATGAGCTGAATTCATATAAAAAAAATAGGTCGATCTAGGAATTTGAACAAAAGCAAGGGAAAATCAAAGGCAGTTGAATTTGATTTCCCTGTTCATCAATCCTTCCCTAAGAATCCTAACAAACAAGCACCTATAGCAACTTGTTCCAGAATATGTGACATCCTAGACAAGATGCCTGAGGGAAGTAGAAGCAGTTTTATAAAAGACAGAGGCATGAGACAAAGCATTTTATCACACGTGGGGTGAGGCATAAGCCCCAAGGCACAGGACTCATAAGTTCCCATAATATTTAATTGATTCCATTTTTATATAAAACCAAAATAAGCATAAACTTACGAAAAAAATTTAAAACTACATAAGCAATTGTATGAATTTTTTCATAAGGTAAATAATTTTATTAAAATCCGAAATACAAAGAGAAATATAACTTTTATCATTCATTTGCTAAAGACTTTTGAAGGTCAACATTGCTAATTAGAAATTAGACACATGATTTGCATAGGAACTGTTGGGCAAGCCCCAAGCATTAAGCGTGTCTAAGTTCTCAAGACCAGGCGCTAGTGGTGTAAGCCTCACAAAACAAAGCCCCACATGTGAGCCTCAGGGTGTTCTGCAAGCCCAAAAAAAGCCTTTAAAACACTGATCATAAACACTTTTAACTTTCTCAATCAAGAAAATCTCTGATATCCCAGTAGGTGAGAAAATCTCTGATATCCCAGTAGGTGAGAAGAGTATCAATTCCATTCTAGTTTCTTAAAATTAGTGTTTAACTTTTTCATCCTAAATTACTACTACTTTGTTTATTCAGAAAAAGTAAGTGGATCATCCTACAAAAAGAGGTACTCCTAAACTAGAAATGGTTGATCCATTCAAAGATAAAGGAAAACAAAAATTCAAAGAATGATGCACACCTCGACTCTCCCACCTTGGGCTTCTTAGGATCTGCGAATCGAATAACCAATGGGTGTTCACATACCTGAACCACAAGCAAATGGAGAAATGAGATTTGGTTTCAGATCAGACTACAAATATACATTAACGGTTTAATGCAGGGACTTACTTTAATTATATAGGTACCATGTAGTGCATTCATAGCCGCAACTGCCATGTCTCTACAAGCAAACCTGATAAAAGCACTTCCTTCAAGGCAAGAATAATATCAACATCAAGAAGAAAAAGTTGAAACACAAAGAAAGTACAGACAATCCAGAAGTAGGTGTGCCGACATTATATTTATATAGAGGCAGCATGAATAATAAGCACGGCACCAAATATAGCAAATGCAACTACACTGTTCAAACAGGTCAAGAAGCACTTGATTAGTAAAATTAAGGAGGATGTACAACCAGCTGAACTGTTGGCAGCAACTAGAGAAGCAGCCATAGTGACAAATAAACTTGTAACTTCGCTCAGTAAGAGAGCATCTTTGCAAACTGTTGTCAAATGCAAATACTTCTGCAAATTAAATGTCCAAATAATAATGAGAGAAGATAGTGGTTGTTACATACCACGGCGTTGTTTATGTTCATCAGCAATTAGGAAGACTTCTTCAACAATCCCATATGGAGAAAATACCTGCCAGCAAAGAAGTACATACAATTCAAAACTTCTCCATTGGCTCAAAAATGGAACAGATAGTACCGTCTCTTATTTTGACAGTATATATAGATCAAGGATTTAATTGCCCTTTCATACAATATTTATAGAGGTAATGAAATGAGCATTGACTAATCGGAGGACATAATATCATGATATGAACTCATCTTTCAAACATGAGAACAGAATAAAGCTTGTTATTTGGCATAGGATATGAGATACTTTACTATATCCTAAATCAAAAAATGTGCCAGGTAAAAGTGGGATGGAGCAAGTTCTAATCTTCATCAGTTATATCCTCTAGATGAAAATTACAATGACATTACTGCAAAAGTAGTTGCTACATATTGCTTCATCCAATGGCACTAAGTACACAAAAGCTTGAGTTTGTGCCCAATGCATATTATCTATAGATACAAGAATCGAAGCATGAAACATGCAGATTCCCTCTCTCTCTCACTCTCTCTCACACACAAACACGCAAAGTATGGACAAATTGAACAAAGAGTAACAGCAAAAACAGAAGGAGCAAACGGAAGATAGAGTGTAGATGTCTTGGTTAAACGCATATATGTGGAACATACATGCTCAATTTCTTTTTTGGAAGCTTGTTTCCTCAGACCACCAACATAAAGTTTCTGAGTGTGTTCGGTCAAGATTCCTACAATAAGAGAAAAAGAAGGTAAAAGTGAAGATAAAAATAATAAAGCATTGGAAATAAACACAGAGAGGCACAACGAGATAACTTAAAATTCAGACTGTATACACTTGAGAAAATCTCCCATGTCAATTCAACAAAAATATTTTGAACCTCCCAAGAATCAGTCTGTTACTTGTTTTTCTTACTATGTGTTTTCCTGAAAAATAAAATTGCAGTCATACACGAAGCTTAACACAGCAGGTGGGGAGTGAGTTTGGTGGATAATGTAAATAGTGGAAGGGTTCTAATTTGCTTTAGTTAAAATTTGACAAAGCATATGATTAACTATATTATTATTTATAAATTTCGAACAGAAATAGTGAAAATTACCGAGACGATCACGTTCCCCATCAGCATACCTAACTGTTAAGGGAAACTCACCCTGCAAGCAAGAAATATATACAAACCGAGTAAGAGGAGATCAATAATTTTTTGAGAGGGTAAATCATTTTAACTTTATAGCAGAGAAGGAAACTAACCCCAGGGAAAGTATATCGACCATTGAATGCTACAATAGCCCTATTAGCTTCATCTAGCGTTCTATACTTCACAAAACAACATTCTGCAGAGTAAATCATTATTTATTTTTGTTCTTCTTAAAGAAAAACATTCATTTTTATTCTGATACCTATACTTGTCAAAAAGATAAATATTATACTTCTGGAATGATATACATGTGCAGGGAATATAATAAACATAAACAACAACAAAAACCGGTCCCACAAGAAGGATTTGGGGTGAGTGGGGTTTAACATTTACGCAGACCTTACCCCTGCCTTTGTGGGGTAGAGAGGCTGTTTCACAGAGGGGAAAAGGATTAAATCCTGGTAATTTATATGATTCACAATATTTAAATTGCATCTAACTGCTTTGAACTACTTTAGCAATATAGAACCCAGTACAGATGACAGGAGATTTGATTAATCAATACCACCAATGTAAACTACAACTAGTACACTAGACAGATAGCCTGGCAACTGTAACTGTTACAACATTCCTCTACCTTTCCTCAAACCGGTGCCTTTATCCGTTAGACGAACAAACTCAACAATGTGCCCATGTGCAGCAAAAACAGACCGGACCTGAATTGAAAGAGTGGGTATTAATATGTAGGAATATTTTCAAAATGCCCAGATAATGAACATAGTCAAAGTCAAACATGGAATCTGCAAGCACTTGAGTGATGAAAATTCAAATTTTTAACATCCCGTTGAAATGAAACATAACTGGATGATTGGACAGGGGAAAGCCTGTACATATTGATTTGGACTGAAGCTAGTGGTTAACGGATTCTACCTACACAAATGGATATCTATTACTTCTGTACATATTATTTGGAAATGTTAGTTGACGCCTACTACTTTGGCATTGAGGTGGTGCTGATTAATTTTAATTGAATACCAGGATACTGTATAATATCCATTTGATGTGGTTAATCCAAGACATATGAAGTATCTGTGTATATCATAGGATACCAAGAATTCACAAAGATTAAGGAGTAAAAAATGATCAACCGAAGTCAATATCTAGACATAACTCCCTCCAAAGAGACAGGAAAGCAAGAGAAAGTGATCAACTTACAATTAAGGTTTAATCATTGTTGGTACATGTTTTTGATAAGTAAAAAACTTCCATTGATAAACACCAAGTTAGTGTTAAAAATATGTGCAAGATGTGTGTGGCTATACTCGAGTAATACATTGTCCTAAAAATACATTCATGTAGTCCTCAGGAGTCAGGAGTATCTTCATTTGGTAAGAGATTTGTATGTCAACGTAGGTTAGATGTGAGATTTCGAGCATGTCTATGTTTATAAACATTTATTTGTCTTAAAAAAAACAATTATTAGGTATTGGGATTAAGACCTGGCTAATTGAAGCAGAATGTATAGACTATAGAGGCTTTATATGGCCAACCTCAACTACTTTGGGGTCGAGACAAATAGTAGACATTCTTGTTGTTGTTGTTACTATCTAAGCTCTAATTAAAAGGCTCAAGTCTCGCTCTTAAGCATAACTTATAGCACGTAGAATCCCACTTATTCAATGCAACTAAATAGCAACATAACAAGGAAAAAGAGATCATTTTTCTGAATACTCAATTATAAGACTTACATCTTCTTCTTCTGCTGGCCTTGGAACTCCTACAACATAGAGTTTCACAAAACTGCCACAATCCAGAAAGTCTAAACAAACAAAATTCAGCAGTGTTACTTGGGCAAATACTCAGTAAAATATTCAAACTCTCCCTCTGTCCCAAAAAGTTTGGCTCTTTTGCGTCAGGAAATTCAATTAACTGAACTTCACCAGCATTTTAGGATGTGACTTTCCACCAATTTTAGGTAAAATGCAACTCATAATACTCTACTGCGGTCCAGCAGAGACAAAAAGCACCAGCTGATTTCTTCTTATTAATCATGGTCTGGTGAAAGGTTGGTGAAAGGTGACACCTATCCGGTGGAATTAGAGGTGGCTACTCTTTACTATAGTTTCCACATATTTAAATTTTTTAAAAAAAAAAAAAATTATCAAGTCTCACAAAAGTCAATCAAATTCACTCACTATAAGCAAAAGTGCCAAACAAATTAGGAATGAGAAATTATTTAATTGGAAGAAGAACAATGCATGTACCAGAGCTTGCTTGATCGAAAGGTCTCTTACGAACCGGAAAAGGCGCGGAACCACCGAATTTTTGCTCAAAATTCGGGTTACGATGGTGATGCTGGTGATGTTGCCGGCGATTGTATTGATTGCCGTCTCCGGGGAAGTTCCTTCTGTGATTGTCTAAGTTCCCATCGTTACGAGAGATAGAGTCGTCGGAAGGCCAATTCGGCGGTGCAGGATGAGGGTTCCGGTGAAATTCCGGCTGGATTACCCGGCGTTCTCCGTTCCTCTGGTCCATTGAACATCAACTGGTAAATTGATTATTTGAACTTCTTATTTATATATATTAGTAGGTAAATTACCGTGTTTCCACGGAATTAAACTCTTTTATTAAGCTTATATATAAATATAATTATTGAATAATATTCGTATTTTTGATACATACTCTACATTGTTATAACATTTTATCTCAAGATAAAGTATTTTTTTAAAAATCTTAAAGTATTATATTAATATTCATAAGCATAAACTAATGACGATAAAAAAACATACTGGGATCTATAACAATAGAATGAAACAGAAAGAAAAAAATTGAACCCATTAAATGTGTAGTGTTCCCCTTAACGAATTTATTCTCCTATAGTACTCGAGGTTTAAAGGAATAGATCCTTGCAGAATAAAACAATTTTATTCATTGATGTATTAATACAAATACAACGGTATAGTAAGTCACTCAAGAGAAGCAAAGTACACGACTATTAATTTGTGCCGAAGAAAAAGAAGAAGTTCAGATTTTTCGTTGTTTTAAAATAAAAGAAAATTCCTCTGTTTATAGACAACAAAGGATATTGTCAACAAATGTTTATTGCGTTTTATCGAAAAGGTCACAACTCTTTTAAAAAGTTATAACCTTTCGAAAAGGTAACAATCTTTCATGAAAGTTACAAATTTTCATAAAAATCACAACTATTCGTAAAAATTCACAATTTTTTGTTAAAGTTGCAAACTTTCATATAAATTAGAACTTTTCATAGAAGTCACTTTTAATAAAAAGGGAAGATTGGTTTTGAAAATAAATAAACATAAAAAAAAATCCTGATTTATGATGAGCTTTTAATTTTTTTTAGTTATTTTATGGAAAACTTTCACATACATCCACTCAAAAAATAGCCTGATTATTTTTCATAGATATTATTTGATAATTACGATTCGTAGCTATACATTATATGGAGGATAGAGGCAAGTGAGACTGGGAGAGAAAGGAGAGAGGTGAGAGAGGAGGCAAAGAGTGGGAGAAAGATGAACTGTATATGTCTACAGGTTAGATAATTGAATATAATTGCATATTTATACATATGCATTTGTATATATGGCAAGTGAGATTGGGAGAGACAGGAGAGAGGCGAGCGAGATTGGGAGAGGGAGGAGAGAGGCGAGCGAGATTAGGAGAGGGAGGAAAGTGTCGAGCGACAAAGGGCAGAGAGTTGGAGAGAGGTGAATTGTATATGTATATAGGTTAGATAATTGTATATAATTGTATATTATACATATGCATTTATATACATGGCAAGCGAGATTGGGAGAGGGAGGAGAAAGGTGAGCGAGATTGAGAGAGGCGAGCAAGAGAGGGCAGAGAGTGAGAAAGAGGTGAATTGTATGTGTATATAGGTTATATAATTGTGTATTATACATATGTATTTGTATATTTTAGCAAATTATACATATACAAACGTGATGAATTGTACAAACTCGAAGTCAGCCTGCATAATTATGTATAATATTAGTGGTCAGTGGTAATTATAGCGAACTATACCTATGATAAGTAATTAGGTAGTATAAATTTGCTTAACCCCATAATTCCTTTATTTTATAGTATTTTTTTTATTAAAAAAAACTATTTTCAAACGAATAATTCAAATAGAAAAAAATATTATTGTATTAATTGTATGGAATTATCAACTAGCGATTTCCTCTCGAACTAATAATATTACTTCACTTTAAGTTCTTTTACCCCAAAACATTTGTCTCCGTTCGGTGCTTATCCCAATTATCATTGTCATCATCGACTGTATTATTTACCATTCGTATAATATATTTTTCATTTCAATATATATTTTTGTAATTTGTTCAAAAATAATAATTTATTGACAAATTTTAAATTTTAACATTCCTTTTAATGTACTTAAAATTGTAAAATTAAAAAAGAAATCTTATAATAAATTGTTGTGTGTTTTTAGTTTGTGATTTTTTAAATGCATCACTATATTAAAAAAGTATTCCCTAATAAAGAGTGAAATACCCTATATCACATAATTCTATAGAGGCCTATAGATTAAAGGGGTATTAAATTGCAGGGCAAGTTGGCAACAAGTCAAACATTTTAGCCCCCACTTCATTGTCACTCTCATTTATTGCATATAATATACAAGGGATTCCACTATATAATTATATGATAAAAATATAAAATAATTATAATCATATAAAATAATTATGTATTAATAATTTCCTTGTATCAATTATCTAGTACATGGCACTAAATTTGATAAGTAGAGCCTATGGACACAAGTTTTCAAAAAATAATGAAGTAAAATAGGGTAAATATTTATCCATGTACTTCATTTTGTTATTCATTATACTATTTTAAAATCTAATAATACTTGTCCTCGTATGAAATTAATAATAAACTTTTATTATTAATTATAGTCGTTATTATATTTTTCAAGATACTATATTTATTATTTTATCTGTTCACTTTTACTTGTCACTTTTTAACTTGACACAACCATTAAGAAAATAATTATTGATATAGATATTTTATCAAAATATCCATATTAAATGATTTTTCGTATTATGTCTTGAAAATAATTTGAAGAAAGAATATTTAACGCGGCGGGTAAACATGAGAAAGTATTACTTATTATTTTTTCTTGATATGTCAAAAATGACAAGTAAAAATGAAAAATTATTTTTTAAAAAAAGTGACAAGTAAAAGTGAATGGAGAGTATATTCAAAGGTTAACATAATAAACTTACTTTTTTATTCATAATTTCTTAAAAGTATACAAATTAACAGTAGACAAATATTATTACACAGAGAGAATAGAAGGTTAACATCAAATTACTAAAGTTAATTTTAGCATTTAAATATTTAAGCAAAAATACATGACGCTATTACAAGATTATGTACAATACATAATGATTTTAACATTAGATATAAGTAATTTCTTCGTATTAACTATCCGTTGTAATTCTTAAAATACTTACTTTAAATTATTTACTATTTGAATAGTTTAGACAAAATTGATCAATTTTTTAGTTGTATACTTAATAATAAATGTACTGAAAGGCTACAAACACATAATAGAATAAATATTTGATGAAAATAAGTTATATCGTAAAATACACATAAAAATAAAATAATTAAAATTTCCTTCTCATTAATTCGTAAAACACACATAAAAGTAAAATAATCAAAATTTCCTTCTTATTAATATTTATAAGAAGCATGTGAAAAAACACGATAAATAATTTAAGATAAGAAATGTAAGTTGCTATTATAATTTAAAGCAATAAAGTCATATATGGTGTTGTAATTTTAGTCTCAATTGGAACTAAATTGAGTAGAATAAGATTATAAAGTGTTGAAGAAAAAGAAATTTTTTACCGTTTAAATCGATAGAAGTTTAGTATCTTAAAACGGTGTGAAGATATCTATAATTTTGTCTTTTTTAAAATTTTATTATTATTTTATATTTTACGAAATTATACCAATTATATTTTACGAAAAACTAATTTCAATTTATATTCAGTTCAAAATCCAAATTGAAGTATAATATATTTTTTTATATATGTTCATTCTATACTAGGAACATGTATCTTTCATATAAAAACAATTAATAAATATCTGTCTAATAATTTATCTTCTATATATACTGATAATTGTTTGTCAACTATGACATAGATATAAATTAGGACACATATAATTTTAAAAGTTGAGTCGATAAATTTGTATATAATTAAAGCGTAAAAATAAAAAATTCGTGCAATAATGAAAGAAATAAGATATCATATTAGTTTTATCTTCAACGTGAAATTTTTCTTCAAAAATTCAAATTTAATTAAATTTTTATATTAATATTGAACACGGAATAAAAAAATAAAAATATAAGATATAATTATAGTAAAAATATAAATAGTAAGTATAATTATTTTGAGAGTTTTGGACCAAAATAGGAAAACGAGAGCTTTCTCATTTGTTTTCTATATAGAAAAAAAAAGAAAAAGAACAAGTATATATATATCGTCAGAGAATTTTGCTTCTTCGATCTGTAAGTTAATTACTTCATGCATTAATTTTTGGTTTGATTTTACAATTCTGATGCGTTGAATTCAATCGACAATTTTCCAATTTTCGGCGATATTTTTGGGTTTGATTTTGGTGTTGTTGAGATCCGGCGAAAAAATTAGATCTTGCTGGTTTTTTGCTTCAATTCAATGCAGAAATTGTTGTTTTTCTGCAATTAATTGAAGTTTTGAGGTCCGATCTGATACTTGTTAGCTCGATTTTGGAGTTTGATTGAGCGGAATTGTGTTAGGATTAGGGTTAGGATTTTATTGAGTAGTTTGATGGCTTCGAATCCTCCATTTTTAGTGGAGGATCAGACGGATGAGGATTTTTTTGATAAGTTGGTTAATGATGATGATGATGATGTTGGTTTTAATGTAACTACATCGTCAACGGGTTTGGGTGCGGGTGCGAGTGCGAGCTCGGTGTATGTTGATGGAAATGAATCTGATGAGGTTAAAGCCTTTGCTGATCTCAGTATAAGTGATGATGTTGATAGTGGAGTTGATACTGGGAAGAAGGAAGGGGAGAAAGTAGATAAAGGTGTTGATAGCATTGCTAAACCGGATTTGGTAGTTGAGGGGAACAGAGAGAACAGTAGTGGTTCTTTAGTGTCATTGACTTCTGGAATGTCAGATGGTTTACTCGAATCCAGCAACGGTAATTTGGAGACTGAGGTAATTGACGGTAAGACGGAGAATCAGACCAGTGGATCGAGCAATTCGGGTGTGAAGGAAGTTGGATGGGGTGCTTTCCATGCTGATCCAGTTACAAATGATGCTTCTGGGTTTGGATCCTACATGGACTTTTTCAGTGAATTGGGAGATAATAACGGTGATGCGACGGGAAATGTTGGTGAGAATGTGAATAAGGCGTCAACTGTTTCGCCAGCTGAACAGGTTCATGACACAAAACAAGTTCATGAAACAGCGCATCTGGAGAATTCTAGTTCCTTAACACAGAGTCAAGATAGTTATGTCCATGATGCTACCGCAGAACAAGTTGCAGATGGACAGGATCTAAATAGTACCCAGTATTGGGAAAACCTTTATCCAGGATGGAAGTATGACACAAGTACCGGGCAGTGGTATCAGGTTGATAGTTATGAATCAGGAGCTAATGTACAAGGAAGTACTGATTTGGTTTCTGATTGGTCAGTTTCTGATGGAACGTCAGAGGTCTCGTACCTACAGAAAACTGCTCAGTCTGTATCTGGCAATGCAGCTGAGAGTGGTACCACTGAGAGTGTCACTAATTGGAATCAGGTTTCGCAGGTAAATGATGCTACTCAGAATCTGGCAAACTGGAATCAGGCTATGCAGGCAAGTGACAATAGGGGGACTGTGATTGACTGGAATCAAGCGACGCTGGCTAGTGATGCAGGTGTTCTTACAACTGACTGGAATCAGGCCTCACAACTTAACAATGGGTATCCGTCACATATGGTTTTTGATCCTCAGTACCCTGGTTGGTATTATGATACAATTGCACTTGAATGGCGCTCGCTGGAGAGCTACACATCATCTGTCCAATCAACTGTTCAAGGTGAGAGCCAACTGGATCAGAATGGTTTGGCTTCAGTGCAGACGTCCTCTCACAATAGTGATCAAAGGAATTATGGTGCATACGGGCACAATGACAATAGTAGATTACAAGAATTTAGCAGCGGTGGAGGAGATTACAACTGGTCTGGCTCTTTTGGTAATTACAATCAGAATCAGTATAGCTCAAATATATCGCAAAATGAAAATGTTGCAAAAAGTAACACTGTGTCGGAATATAGGGGGAACCAACAATTAGAGAACAACTACAGCCATAATTTTTCTGCAAGTAGCCATCTTAATAGGCAAATCAATAATCATTATGAGGGAACAGTTCCATACAATGCAAACACAACTCAAAGTCAAAATGACCAACGTTTTTTCTCTGGTGGGGGTTCGGGTCAGCAATTTAGTCAGCCAACACTCCAGCAATATGAGCAGAAGCATTCCTCAAGTGATTACTATGGGACTCAGACCACAGCCAATTATTCACAGCAAGCATTTCAGAGTAGCCAGCAGTTTGCTCATGCTCCCACTGCAGGAAAATCATCTGCTGGCCGTCCACCACATGCTTTGGTCTCTTTTGGTTTTGGTGGAAAACTGATTGTGATGAAAGATCAGAGTTCTTTTGGGAACTCATCCTTTGGAAGTCAGGTTTGTGTTAAAATTATTTCCTTTTTTGTCTTTCCCTGACATTTTAGGTCACAGTACTCTTACTAATGATTGAAAGTATTTCTGCATGGTGGATAAAGAATCCTGTAGGAGGTTCAATATCTGTGCTCAGTTTGATGGATGTTGTGTCTGAGAGAGTTGATAGTTCAAGTGTTGTGATGGGAACATGTGACTATACTCAAGCTTTGTGCCAACAATCATTCCCTGGTCCGCTAGTTGGTGGAAGTCCCAGTATCAAGGAGTTGAATAAATGGATTGATGAGAGAATTGCAAACTCTGAACCTCGTGACTTGGATTACAGGAAAGGCGAAGTTTTGAGGTTGCTTCTGTCATTGCTAAAAATAGCATGTCAATATTATGGGAAACTCCGTTCTCCTTTTGGTACCGATGCTGTGTTGAAGGTAAGATTTGAAATTTTGTAGGAATAATATGCATGTATTTAATTATTGATTTGTTTGTTTTAACCTTTCAAAACGAACTGTTGGTTGAAATCAAGCTCTTGTGCAATTAAGTAAAGTTTATTCCATCTTATTGTTTTCTGTTTGTGTTGCCTGAATAGGCATATTAACTCCTTTCACTTCTAATGAATTTTGATATTTCCATTTATACTAGACTTGCTTTAGTTGGGTTTATAGAATTAGATGTCACCTTTATCAACTGAAAGACTTGATAAATGCTTTTACTGGTCAAGGTTTATTGGATTTTGAAAATTTGATGGTATAAGCAGACTCCGACTTTTATAGCTTCTCATGCGTCTTACATTTTTTGGGTCTAACATACCTTTGGCTTTTTGGATAGATTGTTCTCTATATTTTGAATTATTTGACTTGATCACCTACATGATGGGTGCATCTCCCCCAAGCTTAAGAAATTCAACTGGCTTCTCTTCCCTATATGATCAGAGCATTAGGTAGGAAACAAGAAAGAAAATCTAGTAATGGATGTTGACTACAGTTAAACAAATTTATAATAGAGGAGTAGTAGCCCTGCTCCACATATAATTACCAAGAAGAACCCATGATTAGGCGCTTGCATCACCACCTGAGCAGAGTTGTGAAGTAGGTCAGATATTGGGCACTGAAAAGTTCACTTCAATTCGGCTGCATTTGCTACATCACTGTCTATCTCAAAGTGTGACTGGGGGTTTCGGAGGTCATGTTTCTTTTTCATTTTATTGTGTTCTCTTTGATGATTTTCACTACAGAAGTACATGCAGTCTCGAGTTCATCTTTTGAAGAGATCTTTTGCTATTTCGGTATTGTAATACCTTATAATAACCAGGAAAAAGTATTGAAGTTCTACTTGTTATAATAATTTTGGCATACTTATGTTCTTCGCAATATTTGGTTAAATTTGGCGAAGTTTGCTAAATTTGTTTTTTCACGGTTCATTTTTACCTTGTCAAAAGAAATTACGCAAGAGAATATCTTCCTTTCCTTAATGCATTCTAAAGTTTTCATCTTGGACAAATGCATTCTAAAGTTTTCATCTTGGACGACCATCTTATACCCTGATAGCATGCAAATAGCTCCTGTCTAATTTTATTTTCACCAAAATCAACAATCTCAGTAGCTGTTGCTAATTTTGTTCTGCTACTTGAACAGGAAAGTGATGTTCCAGAAACAGCAATAGCCAAATTGTTTGCATCTGTGAAGAGGAATGGGGTGCAAGCCAATCAATATGGCTCTCTCGCCCAGTGCTTGCAGCAATTGCCCTCTGAAGGACAGATGCAGGTAATTCTTAAACAACTCTCTGTTCTTAGTTTCTATTTTAATTGTTTACTAAATCAGCCAACCCTTTTTGTTATATGCTTCAAGGCGACAGCTGCCGAGGTTCAAAGTCTTCTAGTATCTGGAAGAAAGAAAGAAGCATTACAATGTGCACAAGAGGGGCAGTTGTGGGGGCCAGCTCTTATTCTCGCTGCACAGCTTGGTGATCAGGTTTGTTTGGTTCTCCGCAGTCCTTTAGCCCCCACCCTCTTCATACTCCGCTCTTTATTCTCTTGATATATGTTGATTTCATGCGTAATTGCAGTTCTATGGAGAAACAGTGAAGCAAATGGCACTTCGACAGTTGGTAGCAGGGTCACCTTTGCGGACACTGTGCCTACTAATTGCTGGTCAACCGGCTGATGTCTTTTCTCTAGATTCTAGAGTTCACAGTGGCATGCCTGTTGGAAATGCGGTTCAACAGCCTGCACAGGTTGTGTTCATAACTTGTTACAAGCAGTTAGTATTCATTAGCTTTTTTGCTGCCTTTTCCCCCTTGAACTCATTTTTTAATGATTGTCTAATCCCCCGGAATTGAGCCTTTAAAGGGGATCTTGCCATTGATATGCTCTTGTATCTTCATTCTATGGAGTATTATCATTTTTGTGTATTTATAAACATAGTATCATAATCGTTCTTTGACTTTTAAAGCTTCAACAGAAAGAGCTCATAAGACATTTTAGTATGTACTGAAAGGTTGATTGTGATTAAAAAAAAGGGGGACATGGAGCATAGCTATGTATATTTTGATCCGTGGAATTTCTTTAAGGCTGATCTTTTGAAGTCCAGGTACTTCTGTTTGGTTGGAAATAAGTAATGTGTGGGCATTGGGGTGCAAATCTTAGCAGAGACAAAAAGGAGAAAAAGGAACTTGTTCCTATCCACCTAAGTGTTGGCAGATCCAGTTCCTCGATATCTATGCTGGTGGGCATGCCTGGTGGAATTGTCAAGGTGGCCTCCGTGATTTTAAAAAAAAGTTAGGTGTGGCCATTGCTCTGTAAGACGTGCAGAGCTTTGATGATGAGTTGGGTGGGGGCATTGTTTTGTCAGAGGTCCAGAACCTTAATATACCCACACATGTTTTAATAGCTACCCTTAACCATTATGTTTGTTTGTAAATTTTATTTGAGGTTCGTCTTGTTATGTTTTGACATTGTGATTTTTGTTTTATTAGGTAACACCATAGATTGTAAGTGGATCACTTTCTCTTGTTTTCCCGTTTCTTTGGAGGGTGTTGTGTCTAGATATTGACTTTCTGTTCTTTTTTTAAAAATTTTTTGGAAAAAGGACAATTATACCCCTGAACTATCACAGATAGCCTCCGTCATACTTTTGGGACATTGGTGTCCCTGCCGTCCAAAAAACTAGAGCAGATTTTATACGGAAGGACATACACGTGTCATAATCTTATTCACCGGCCGAAAATTATTAAATAATGGATCGACGGATAAGATTGCGCCGCGTGTCCCTATTTAGTCTTCCCTTAGAGTAAAGGGCATATATGCTCTAGTTTTTTGATGACAGGGGCACGAATGTCCCAAAAGTGTGACGGAGGGTATCTGCATACCATTTACAATAGTTCGGGGGTATATTTGTACTTTTTCCCTTAAAAATGTTGACTTTTGTTGTTTTCTTCCCTAGTTTATTGCTTGTTAAAGATTTAAGGATAATTCTTTCTTTGGATTATCACCTTATTTTGATTTCTTCTGTTTATCCTAGTTTGGTGCCAATATCATGCTGGATGACTGGGAAGAGAATTTGGCTGTGATTACTGCAAACAGAACGAAGGATGATGAACTGGTGCTTATTCATCTCGGTGATTGTTTGTGGAAAGAGAGGAGTGATGTATGTCTTATGCCTTGTTTTCTTTTATATTACTCTCATTCAGTGGACTGCCTTTGATTTTGTTGTCTGCTTCTTACCTACATCTTCTTAAAAAATGATCTAGATTGTTGCTGCACACATTTGCTATCTAGTGGCTGAAGCAAACTTTGAACAATA
The DNA here is from genome assembly GCF_001406875.1 of Solanum pennellii. Classification (NCBI taxonomy): domain Eukaryota; kingdom Viridiplantae; phylum Streptophyta; class Magnoliopsida; order Solanales; family Solanaceae; genus Solanum; species Solanum pennellii. Next base: position 2,147,631 of record NC_028644.1, on the reverse strand, counting down.
TTCAGATACCGCAAGATTGTGTCTTGTGGGTGCAGATCACTTGAAATTCCCACGAACTTATGCTAGTCCAGAGGCTATTCAGGTGCTGCTTACTTCTAGTTATTGTGCATTTTCTAGTTATATGAAGAAATGTGAAACATCTTATGCCACAGCCTGCATTTCACTCATGTAACTGTATGTGCTACTGGTTAACACGGGTTTATCGCTTGACTGATCAAATGCTTGTATTGACAGAGGACAGAGATTTATGAATACTCAAAGGTGCTGGGGAATTCTCAATTTATTCTCCCTCCTTTTCAACCATATAAACTTGTGTACGCACACATGCTAGCTGAAGTTGGGAGGATATCAGACGCATTAAAGTAAGATATAAGTTTTTTCTTCAGCATGTTACTTGAGATCCTTTCAGCTGGTTCCTTAGTGTTTTTAATTTTAGGTACTGTCAAGCATTGTCGAAATCACTTAAAACTGGCCGAACCCCTGAGACGGAAACGCTGAGACAGTTAGTGTCATCTCTTGAGGAAAGGATTAAAACTCACCAACAGGTACCTCTATATCCTCTCACTAATTTATGTTGGATGATTGTCTCAGAGATACTTATGGTGGAACTTTCTGCTTACAGGGAGGGTTCTCCACAAATTTGGCTCCTGCAAAATTGGTCGGTAAATTGCTGAACCTTTTTGATAGCACGGCTCATCGTGTTGTTGGGGGCTTGCCACCACCGATGCCAACAAGTGGTAGTTCACAAGGGAATGAACATCATCATCAGTTTGTGTCGCCTAGAGTCTCAAGTAGTCAATCAACTATGGCAATGTCATCACTGATCCCCTCAGAACCAAGTAGTGATAGCAGTAGAATGACGATGCACAATAGAAGTGTTTCAGAGCCTGACATTGGGAGAACTCCAAGACAGGTGTCTTATTCTGTTCCTCTGTAAAAATTACGTTGGACTGTATCTATCTAATCTGGCTTGAAAAGAGGAGTTTGTTGTGAATTTGTGTTGGATCAGGTTGACTCATCAAAGGACGCAAGCTCAAGTAACACAGGAAGCAATGCATCAGGAGCTGGAGGAATGTCACGCTTTCGTCGCTTTGGCTTTGGCTCCCAGCTTCTCCAGAAAACTGTTGGATTAGTGCTCAAACCCCGTCAAGGCCGTCAGGTAGATATTTATTTTTCTCTCATCTTTGTCGTTTTCTAGATTGTAATCCTCACAAAATTTGATGTCGACACTTGTTTCCTTTTGTCTCTTGATCCCTTGTAGGCAAAATTGGGTGATTCGAATAAATTTTATTATGATGAAAAACTTAAAAGATGGGTAGAGGAAGGCGCTGAACTTCCTGCTGCAGAACCACCCCTTGCACCTCCACCAACCGCTCCTGCTTTCCCGAATGGAGCGCCAGATTATAATGTGAAGAGTGTATTGAAAAGTGAAAGTCCTATATGCAACAATGGATTTCCTGAAATGAAGAGTCCAACTTCTTCTGATAATGGTGCTGGAATTCCACCTCTTCCACCTACTTCCAACCAATTCTCTGCTCGTGGTCGTATGGGTGTTCGTTCAAGGCAAGTGATTTTTCTGTGTTAATTATTTACATATGAAATGGTTGGACCAGTAGACTGCTAAAAAAAGTGTACCAGTAGAGACCTAGTATGGTCAGTGCTATCTTTGGACTGCAATAAGAGCAATCCTCCCTACCTGATTGGACCTTTTAATGGCTTAAGCAAAACAGCCATTTACTTGGTCTGGTCCTGAAAGAGGATTTTAAACTGGCCAGAGTAATGCCTGATAAGCTCCTATGTGTCAAATTAACATTTTTTAGTGTATGAACCTACCTGATTGTTATGCTTTTTATAGTATTTGACATGGCTTCTTCACTTCCCTCATTTCTTTTTCCGAACTGCTTTGAACTGTTTTTCCTTGAGTGGGAGGGTCTACCAGAAGCAGCCTCTCTACCTCCAAGGTTGGTAAGGTACACTCTACCCTCCCCGGATCTCACTTTGTGGGATTACATGGGGTATGCTGTGTTACACATCCACCTGATGAGACCCTGGTCCAAAAAATATTATCGAGCATTTATCATTTTGTCTATTAGTTATGGTGGCTCCAGGATCAAATTTGATTTGACAGGTTCGTTTAACAATGTAAGAAATAATCCATCACTGAAAGTGATGCAGAAGCAATGGTGTCAAGCCTACTTTAGTGCTGCATCTGATCATGTACTAGGGCTTTCATCCAGAAAATGGATACAAAGAATAGGTCACCGAGAGGCTATAAGAGCATGTGGTGCTCTTTTCTATAACTCAATGGTAAAAGCTGACTGGCTTCTCTTCCTTCTTTTGACAGGTATGTTGACACATTCAACAAAGGTGGTGGTAACCCAACCAATCTATTCCAGTCACCATCTGTTCCTTCCATAAAGCCAGCTACTGCTGGCAATGCCAAGTTTTTTGTTCCCGCCCCGATGTCCCCTGTTGAAGAGACGGGGAACAGTACTTTCCACGAGCAAGAAACTTCAAGCAATAGTGAGAGTGATTCAGTTTCTGCTGCTAATGGACCGACCCATTTTCCTGCACCAACATCAAGTACTGCGCCTATCCAAAGATTTGCAAGCATGGACAACCTCTCCAATAAAGGAGCTGTTGCTAGCTCTCTATCAGCTAACTCCCGGCGAACTGCATCATGGAGTGGCAGCTTTCCTGATGCTTTATCCCCAAATAGATCTGAAATAAAACCACTGGGCTCTAGATTGAGTATGCCTCCGTCGTCATTCATTCCTAGTGATGTTCATTCGATGCATTCCTCAACGAATGGCGGCAGTCTCAGTGATGACCTTCAAGAAGTAGACCTGTGACGCAATAAGATGTATATACCAAGTTTTGCTCGTCGTCACGGTATCCTGCTCGGAATCTCTTCACGTTGGTGGTAAACAGTGAAGTATGTGGTCAATGAAGATGGAAAATCCTTTCCTGTCTTCTCACTCCACAAATATACCCTCCCTTTTCTCTCTTTTTTTCTTTTTTGTTTAGCTACTTTTTGTAAGATCAGTTGTATGTTGAAAGCAAATGGTTATTTAGATGTAGGGATATAGGTTTTTATTTCTTTTATCCCTTTTTACACCTGCTATTTCAAAAGCTTGTTGTTATAAACACAAGGGACGTGGTTTAGAGATACATTGTACAGTTGAAATATTCATTCATTGAGGAAAGGAACTCTCTCATTTGATAAAAATTATGGAAAAAGACTGATCCAACTTTTAAGAAAATAATATATTTCTCATATTGGTTTTTACTTATAACTGTATTTTTATCAGTATTATATATCTAAAAGCGGAAAAGGGCCTAAAATACCCTCAAAGTATTGAAAATGGTACAAAATTGCCCTCCATCCACCTATTGGCTCCAAAATACCCTTCCCACCCACCTATTGGGTCCAAAAATACCCTTGTCGTCCACCTTTTGGTTCAAAATTGACCACTTATTTAACAGTTTTATATTTAAACTATTTAAATATTTTTTTAAATACGTGGCGCTCAACTATTTGTTATAATTTAACTTATTAATATAATTTATAAATCAATCCACTACCCACTCATTACTAATTAAACTCCCTCTAAATTAATAAATCCGTCACATTATTAATACAACAACAGATTAGCTACTGCCAATTGAGTGTTTTTAAAAATTTGAGGCGAAAATATCTATAGAAGTAAATTATCATACATTCAAGTGTCTAAATAAAAATTACCGATAAACTTAAAAGTCTGATTATGTTCATTTTAATTATTCTTACATCTCAATTATGTGATGTTACTTCATAGGTAACTCTTTTTTAAAATAATATATTAAAGGTTTTATAACAAATCATAAATATTTATTAAATTATATTTTAAAAAAGTGCATGAATTAATTCGGAATGTATTACTTCTTTACCTTTAATCATACATTTCTAATAGTGGCTCAACCTAAATTTAATTGGGGCTTCGATTCGGACTCGAATAATTTTGGATGTCATTTTCAGAAATCTATAATTTCATCGTGTTTTAGTAGTGTTTATGACGATTTTGATATTATAATTGAATTATTAATTAGGTGAGGTTTAATAAGTAATTAGTGGGTAGTGAGTTGGTTTATAAATTATATTAATAAATTAAATCATAAAATATTTGAACTGCTACTATTACAATTGTTCCATAAAAGAAGAAAACAAGTTACGATCTAAACATCACATTTTTTCTGGTACTAAGTATATTTTCAGACTGAAACAGAGACACGTGATGTAGGACACAAATTTCCATGTTGGATGCCATGTAGGACATTTGTGTCTATTTGTTCAATTTTATACAAGTTTAAGTGTCTACTTGTGCACACCCAAAGTTGAAGGGCATAAATGCGAAATGAGACTAAGTTAAACGATATATTTATGTATTATGCCAAAATGATATGTAGGTCATGTGCGTCTATTTGTTCAACTTTATACAAGTTTAAGTGTTTATTTGTGCAGATCCAAAATTGAAGGGTATAAATGTAATTTAAAATCAAGTTAAATGACATATTTATGTATTACGCCTTATTTTTAATTGTGAGTATTTAGAAATTAGGAAACTAAACAAATGTTAATTAGGTAAGTGTTGTTAGTTTTTTTTTTAGTTGCGCGTATTTACACACAAATTAGGAAACTGTTGTTAGGTTTATTTAATTGCGCGTATTGACAATCAAATTAGGAAATTTTCTAAAAAAAAATTCTCTATTTTGTTAGGATTTGTTTCCCAATCCAATATTAATTAGGAAACTTTTCGTGTATATATATATAAATGCATTATGTGAATTCTACTCACAAAATTTACTTACTTGTAATACTTGCTTTTTCTTCAATGGCGAAAATGTACGGAATCGAATTCTATGGTGATGAAATCCAAGTGACTGTTTCGAAGAATGCCGTCGTTGTTAATGACTGGATTCTGGAAACTGTGCAGCTGCATCGCCGGAGACATCACAAACTTGTAGTTGGGCTTGATATCGAGTGGCTGCCCTGTTTCAACCCTGACGAAAATCACCCTGTCGCTCTTCTCCAGCTCTGTGTAGGACGGCGTTGCTTACTCTTCCAACTCCTCCACAGAGATGGCGTTCCAGCATATCTCGCCGAGTTCCTTGTGGATTCCAATGTGAAGTTTGTTGGAGTCGGGGTTGAAGGAGACGCGGAGAAATTGCTCCGCGATCATAAGCTGTTCGTTTCGAATACTGTGGATTTGAATCGATTGGCGTTGTCGGTTTACGGAGAGGAAGTGTATGGGAAGATGGGATTGAAGAGAATGGCGAAAGAGGTACTTGGGAAAGTGATGGAGAAGCCAAAGAACGTGACATTGAGTAAGTGGGATGCTGAGGAGTTGGTGTATGAACAAGTTGAATATGCTGCTATTGATGCTTTTATGTCGTTTGAGATCGGCAAAACTTTGCTTAATTTAGTGTGGAAGAGAGAGAGAGAGAGGCAGTATTTGAATTGCCATTATCAACCACCGCCATTGTTGCTGCTTCAACATACTCAGGGGATGTTTCAAACATTTGCTCTCTTTTCAGTCTGATAGAATTGAATGTATTAGTAGCAGTTTACATAGCATTCACTTTTTAGTATATAAATATAATATGAGAAATATATTATTTTCTTAAAAGTTGGATCAGTCTTTTCCCATAATTTTTTTTTATCAAATGAGAGTTTCCTTTCCTCAATGAATGAATATTTCAACTGTACAATGTTTCTCTAAACCACATCCCTTGTGTTTATAATAACAGCAGGTGTTTAACAGGGATAAAAGAAATAAAAACCTATATCCCTACAGCTAAATAAGCTTTCATCATACAACTGATGTTACAAAAAGTAGCTAAACAAAAAAGAAGAAAAAAGGGGGGGGGGGGGGGG